>NW_026705454.1:301472-602944 GCF_029867415.1 Vicia villosa | reverse complement strand
TAGAGCCACATGATTATACCTCAGTTTTCTCATTCTCTGATCATACTTCTTTGCAATGGAGCTTTTTCTTGCTGGCCCTTGAATAACACCTATGATGTGAATGCATGAGTATGGATTATGACCTAAGTGATGTATGTACGTGAATGCAAAGCCTAAGCCAGTTAGAAGTTAAAGGGTAGGACAAATTTGGGGTATGACAATATGCATCATTAACGTGCATCAAAAACAGTCATGCATTCACATTTGCTATCATGAAGTTTACCGTCAATCAGATTTCTCTTTCATTTAGAGTGTCTTTAGGCAAAAAATACTCACTTTCCTTGAAATCCCCACTGAATTTGTTTCTATGTGGATAATATGTTTCAGTTATTCTGTTCAAAATGCTTACAAACAGAAATCCAGTGAGTTATTCCCTCACTTGATCCAGTCTTTGTTTGGCAGTTTCTTTCCATTTGGACATGGATTGAATTTTGGTCGCTGGATGATGAAGGTTGATATTGTGCACTTGTGTTTGCACCCTCAATCTTTGAAAAGAAAAGCAAAGTATTATTGATTGCTCTTCACTGTTAGTGGTACGACGATATATCCCTTTTCTACCTCCAGTGGAACGTTGGTAGCTCACCTTTAGTGGAACGTTGGTGTATATTGCTATCTTCATCGTCAGTGGTACGTCGATGTATTTATTCATACCTTCAGTGGAACGTTGGTATACTTTATCGTCAGTGGTACGACGATATATCTCTTTTCTACCTTCAGTGGAACGTTGGTAGCTCACCTTCAGTGGAAAGTTGGTGTATCTTGTTATCTTCATCGTTAGTGGTACGTCGATGTATCTTATTCATACCTTCAGTGGAACGTTGGTATATTTTATCGTCAGTGGTACGACGATATATCCCTTTTCTACCTCTAGTGGAACGTTGGTAGCTCACCTTCAGTGGAACGTCGGTGTATATTGTTATCTTCATCGCTAGTTGTACGTCGATGTATTTTTTCATACCTTCAGTGGAACGTTGGTATATTTTATCGTCAGTGGTACGACGTTATATCTCTTTTCTACCTTCAGTGGAATGTTGGTACCTCACCTTCAGTGGAATGTTGGAGAATCTTGTTATCTTCATCGTCAGTGGTACGTCGATGTATCTTATTCATACCTTCAGTGGAACGTTGGTACATTTTATCGTCAGTGGTACGGCGGTATATCTCTTTTCTACCTCCAGTGGAACGTTGGTAGCTCACCTTCAGTGGAACGTTGGTGTATATTGATATCTTCATCGTTAGTGGTACGTCGATGTATTTTTTCATACCTTCAGTGGAACGTTGGTATATTTACCGTCAGTGGTACGATGGTATATCTCTTTTCTACCTTCAGTGGAACGTTGGTAGCTCACCTTCAGTGGAACGTTGGTGTATCTTGTTATCTTCATTGTCAGTGGTACGTCAATGTATCTTATTCATACCTTCAGTGGAACGTTGGTATATTTTATCGTCAGTGGTACGGCGGTATATCTCTTTTCTACCTCCAGTGGAACGTTGGTAGCTCACCTTCAGTGGAATGTTGGTGTATCTTGTTATCTTCATCGTCAGTGGTACATCGATGCATCTTATTCTTACTTTCAGTTGAACGTTGGTATATTTTATCGTCAATGGTACGGCGGTATATCTCTTTTCTACCTCCAGTGGAACGTTGGTAGCTCACCTTCAGTGGAACGTTGGTGTATTTCATCGTCAGTGGCACGTCGATGTATTTCTATTCATATCATCAGTGGAACGATGGTGTGTTTTCTTTTAATGAAAGATTGGTATCTTGATTCTTCAGTGAAAGGTGATATATTTTCTCATCCCCATTGAAAGAGGATGCATTCCTTCACCACCTTCTTTGAAAGTGGTATATTTTCTCATCCCAGTGAAAGGTGATGTTGAAACCTCTCTGGTGCAAAATGTTTTCCCCGGTGAAATTTCTTTTCCCAACAAAATTTCATTTCTCCAACAAAGTCTTGTTTTTCCCAGTGGAGTTCTTCCCGCAAGACATTTGTTTTCCTCAGTGGAGTTCCTTTTCCTCCCTAGTGGTGTTTTGTTTCATCATCATATGCATTCATTAAACATTGCATGGCATCTTAGGTTCAAAAATTCTATGTTTTATATATTTAAGTCTCTTCAATCTCGTCAAAACGAAGATTTGCAATCATCGTATCTCCGGATCGAAGAAACTTAAATAGGGGCATCTGTCATACCACAATTTTTGACCCTAAGATCATACATCATGAACATCCCAATCATTAATCAAGAGCTTCACTTTGAAGTTCTGTTATCGGTGTTTTGCTCGCTTCGTCTCTAAGAGGAACTATCAGGCACCTAATTCTGTTTAATTTGTTTTATACTAATCAAAATTCAAAATATGCATTTTGTTTCTGTAATACGGTGAACTGACTTTTTATCAAAATGTCGCGGTTAAGCATGAGTCGCCACCGACTTTTATTTTATCCAAACAAGTTTGAAAGGCTAAAAGAAACAGGAAAAACCTTTTAAATAAAATAGGGTTCGGGGGGTAATTATGCAAAGGGAAGGTGTAAGGCACCCTTTGCATCCATGGTTTTCCATGGGCTCTTAATTGCTTTGCTCTTTGTTTTTTTAGAAAAAGTAGAAGAAAAGAGTAGGGACTTTAGCTCGTAAATGAGCGTAGCCCTTTTGAAGGATTATGAGAAAGAATATAAAAAGTTTAGAGCAAGGTAAAGCAATTAGGGGCAATTACCTTAAACTTAGATGATAGGTTTCTTTTAGCCTTTCAGGATGAAAGGGTCTATCCTTGCCATAAGAGGGCAGGAAGCCTTTCGTTTGGAGGTTGAAGGGTCATCGCTTTATCATTCACCATAAGACTGACCCATGCCATAGAAAGGCAGGTAGTCTAAGGGAAGGATCAGAATAGCCTTTTTCGTAGGCAGCCAGAGGATACCTCAGCCTTTTCGTAGGCAACTTCCGAGGGTCGAGATCATGTATATCGAAGGCAGCATCATTAGGGACCATGATCTTTAATCGAGGCAACATGGCTGAGGCATCCTCGTATTCGAGGGACTGGCTATTTTGCAAATAAACACAAGGCAACAGGCAACAGAGAGGTTTACCCAAAAGTGTGTGTGTGTGCACCAATCACGTGATTATGTTCAGTTATGTTATCTTATAAAATTACGTGATGCTAATTCAATTAATAAGTTGCACTCCCTAGAATTACTAACCACGCAGTTTAATATAAACAGTAATACGGGGAAGGGAAATTGTAACCAGCGGAGAAGAGGGGAATTGAAACCAGCGGGATATAATTAAAAATTAAAACAAAAAAATATTAGAGTTAGGGTTTAGGGTTACCGATACGCGTAGCTTTGGCAATTAACAAACCCTGAAAATTGGAAAAGAAAGAATAAACAAAGAAGGGTGAGTGCATTATCGGTTCGGAGGCAAACGAGGTTAACCCTAAAAATAAAAGGATAAAGAATTTAA
Organism: Vicia villosa; assembly: GCF_029867415.1. NCBI lineage: Eukaryota > Viridiplantae > Streptophyta > Magnoliopsida > Fabales > Fabaceae > Vicia > Vicia villosa. The sequence continues at coordinate 599,452 of NW_026705454.1, read as the reverse complement.
AAATAATTAAATAAACAAAGAAAGGCACTTAGCTTTGCGTTTGATCTGATATGGTTGGCAGTCGGAGGAGAGCCTCGTAGGTAACCCTAGAAAAGGGCAAAGATAAAAAAGATGAAGGCAAGACAAACCCTAATTTTAAAAGGAAACAAAATAGACTTTTAAAATAAGTAGGGTACTTAGCTTTGGGAAGGACGTGGCGCGTAGTCGGAAGACGTCTGAAAGGTAACCCTGAAAAGGCATAAATAAAAACATTCAGTGTAGGGCATGATCTTCGTAAACCCTGATTAGGGTACGAATAAGAAAATGTAAACGATTTAATTAATTATTGGTCTCGCGACCTAATTAATTAAATCGAGATAAAAAAATAAAATCGAGGATAAAAATAATTTTTATGAATTTTTTAAAGTTATACTAGAATAAATATGAATTTTTGAATGTATAAGTAATTAAAATTAAATGAAAGAAAATAAATAAATATGATTAAAATAAATATATATGTTTTTAAATATTATATATAAATAATTAAATAAATAAGAAAATAAGATAAATAATAAATAAATAAGATATAATAGTAATATTAATTAAATAAAGAAAAATAAATAATATAAATAATTTATTAATTAGAAATAACATTTATTGGTTTTATAAAAAAACAAATAGTCTATTTATTAATAAAAAAGAAAATAGGAAAATTGATATAAATATATTAATATATAAATTAAATAGGGACATGTAATTAAAATAAAAAAAAATTAAAGAATTCTTATCTTTTGATTCGGTGTGGCAAGGCTATTGCAGTGCATCATGCGCCTGTACGCTTAGAAGCGTTGGATGGTTTCCTGAGTCGATCCAACGGTTGCAAGGGAGAGGGTGTACTGTACGCACAGGGTCAAAGGCACGCTGGATCTCCAGATTTTAAAATCTGACGCGCGCGCAAACGGAGCCAATGGGGGAGCGACAACGCATCATCCCCTACCTTGAGCTTGTGCAGACGCGGTTTTTACACCGCTTTTCATGGAGCGCTATAAAAAGTCCTAGCTTTCTACACCTGCAAAAACACAAACCATCCCAAAACAATGCAAAAATTTGGCGCGACCACACCATTACGATCGTCCAGACACTACGAACCTCATAGCAGTCACGATTGGCCATGATTTTGCTTAGAACGAAAACCCCCAATTTAAAGTTTTAAACCCTAACATGGCATATCATTCATAACAGCATAATAACATGTATAAACTTCCAGAATCGATCATCACACCATAATAAACACAAATATATGAATTAAAACCATTGATGATGCATGAAAAATGCTAATCAAGTGAGTTTAAAGTAAAGCAAACCGTGGGCGATTAGGGAGGTTTCTGGGCGTGTCTCTTGCGTGCAATAGTTGGAAAAGCTTCAATGAACACCAGGGACTGTGTTAGGATGCACAAAAACTTCTAAATCGGCCTCCAATTCAGAATTGTAGTTTTGATTTTCTTTGACTTTTGGAATTCGGGTTTGATTCTCTTAGAGCTGCAAAAACGTGAAACCTTGTGTCTGGCCTTGCTCACATACTTATAGAGGTGAAATTAGGGCAATAAAATTTGATCAAATCTTCCTTGAATCTTGGATTGCTTGTTTGAGAAATTTTGATTTGTAAGATTTCCAAATTTGGCCAAATTCAATCTTTTTCCTACCAATTTATTCTTGCACGAATTTTTATATGAATATTGAATATTTGGTGATTAATGATGATTGCATTTGAAGGAAAATCAAATCTTTCATTATTTTTCATATTTTATGTAATTAAACCATGATTTAAATGGATTAAAATCATAAATAATTAATAAAAATTATGAAAAATAAAAAATCTTTGTTTTTATCTCGTGGATGGGCTTATAATGAGGATAGAACAAAAAGAATGCAAGCCCATTTAGAAATATTTTGAATTTTAGGCTTTTTCCTTTTGTACACCCTTGAAAAATAGATGGACTTGTACACCATGCCATTTCTTCATATCTCAATATTTTTTCAAGCTCGTGGACTTTTTGGAAACCTTAGAGAGTCATCTAACCAGTGTCTTTGGTCTCGTATCAAAATGATTTTCCATGCTCATTTTATGTCCTTTTGAAAAAAGCGTCTTTTTGTTGACTTTTGAAAAGGACCTATAATGTTTTGGTCCATATCTCTCAAATGAAGCATTTTTAGACTTGGCATGTGAGACACAATTTTGTAGAGAATCAAATTTTCTTCAAAATGAGCTTTGGATGGGAAATTTCTGATGTTCTATGTGAGAGTTATGGCTGGTCAAAGTTCAGTTGACTTTTCCTATGCAAAACCCTAATTTAGAAACTTTTTGATTTGTTGATTTTTTATCTTTCCTTGATGAACCATGATCAATTCTTGATCAAATGGTGAATGGTGCTTCATTATGAGGATCTTGACAAAAAATCAGGAGTTTTGACTTTACTTTGACCACAGTTGACTTTTTTAGGTCAACCAGTCGACTGTTGACTTTCTGATCAATTGAGTGACCAATTCTTTGAAATGAGCCTTGATACTTGTCATATAGATAGTGTGAGATATATTGAGCCATATGAGATGCCTTGGAGCCATTGATTCACTGAGTTTCTTTTGAATGAACCAAACCCTAATTTTAGAACCTTGTATAGGAGAGTGTGTCTTGGAGCTTTGTGTATTGATTTGTATTTGTAGGCAAATTTTGGGGAATGACAGCTGCCCCTGTTCAATTATCTTAAACCTGAAGATGTAGAGTGGTTTGTATGCCAGTCGGTATCTGAAGGTGGAAGATGATTGAACACTAGAATACCAAGAAATTTGCCCTAACTGAAGTAGGGACTTTTGTCGGAGATGGGCTTGAAGATGCCATCCAGTAGGTCATGCATTTGAAGTGTTTGAGAAGTAGTTGTTTGAATGTTGATCGTGTCATTACTGTTCGTAGTAAATGAATTAGATCTCTGAGAGTTTGATCGTGTCAGTACCGTTTGTAATACCTGAATTAGATCTCGGAAAGATGATCGTGTCTATACCGTTCGTGATGATAGAATTAGATCTCTTGTCGTGTCAGCACCGTTTGTAGTAACCGAATTAGACTTTAGAAGCAGTTGATCGTGTCCACACCGTTCGTGATGATAGTATTAGATTCTTTAAAGGTCGATCGTGTCAGCACCGTTCGTAGTAACCGAATTAGATCTTGGAGAGATAATTGTGTCTACATCGTTCATGATGATAGAATTAGATTCTCTTGTCGTGTCAGCACTGTTCGTAGTAACTGAATTAGACTGGGAAGGTCAGTGATCGTGTCCACACCGTTCGTGATGATAGAATTAGATCTCTGAGAGTCGACCGTGTTAGTACCGTTCGTAGTAACTGAATTAGATCTTTGAAAATGATCGTGCCATTACCGTTCGTGGTAAATGAATTAGATCTTCGAGCGTTGACCGTGTCAGTACAATTCGTAGTAGCTGAGTTAGATCTTGGAAAGTTGGAGATTTCGTTCATTTGTCGGTACCTGTATTCTGCAATAGGTATAGTTATGCAATGTCATGATGCATGTATTATGTAATGAGTCCCTCAAAATAAATGAGAAACTTTGTATGTTATGGATGAACTCATTACGAGGTAGTGTATGCAATGTATGAATATGTTTATGACATATGATATGTGAATATGATTTATGTTGTCTTGATTGAGAGAATAAATCTCTATGCCTTTGTGATTTTGATGCCTGATCTTGTTTTGAAGATGCTCAGCTGGGGGTTTATGATTTCTGCTTGGGGATGATCAGTAATTTGATGTTCCCTGATTGGGGATTAGATTCTGTTGGGGAACTATGGTTTTTGTTGAGAACATTGAAGATATCTTCTTAATGAATACTCTGTGGGGATTCCTTCAGATTATTGACTTTGAAGGAGGATTTCTGGATTACTTTGGACATTGTCTCTTTGCCTTTCCTATCTAATGAACTAATAGATACTTTTATGACAGAAAAGATAGATGACAATTACGTTCATATGCATATGTTCATTCAACATTATCATTGGATGTTTGCGTATTCGAAAAAGAGAAAAATGAAAGCTCGATAGAGAGAAAATAACTTGTATTAAGAAAGCCATGAATAGGCAGAAATAAAGAACACATTGTGTGTTTTTTTCGAAAAAGGGTACAGAAAAAGAGAACTAGCTATGTGGAAACAATCCTGTTGAGTTTCAATTCTGCTATTGCTATTATGTCTTCGAGCATCTTATCCCTTGCTTGTCGGAGGAAGATGATTGAATTGATCTGAGCCCTTTGAAATTGATGTTGTAGATATATCTGATTGATGAGCAACTTTAACGAGACATAGTCGTACGCTTTATCCCTAACTTTTGCCTAGGCCGCCCTTTAAGGTTTTCGGTCTAGCAGGATACCCTTTTTTGCCCAAGTCGCCCTTTCAGGTTTTCAACTTGCCGGGTGTACATTTTTTATATATCCCTAATTTTTGCCCAAACCCTTTTGGTTTGCCGGGATGCCCTTACTTTTTCCTAGGGACGTCGACCTAGCGGGTCATATTTATGCGTAGTATTTTTTGACTATGTCTGCATTCACAGGCTGTGGAAAGTCTTCTCCGTCCATAGTAGTGAGTATCATGGCTCCTCCGGAAAAGATCTTCTTGATTACAAATGGTCCCTCATAGGTGGGAGTCCACTTGCCCCTAGGATCACCTTGTGGTAGAATAATCCTCTTTATGACCAAGTCACCGGCCTGATAAACTTGTTGTTTGACTCTTTTGTTGAATGCCTTGATCATACGCTTCTGATACAATTGTCCATGACAAACGGCCGCAAGCCTCTTTTCGTCAATCAGGTTTATCTGATCTAGTCGAGTCTGAATCCATTCGTCTTCATCTAGCTCTGCCTCTTTCATGATCCTTAAGGATGGAATCTAAACTTCAATCGGTAACACAACTTCCATACCATAGACTAATGAGAACGGGGTTGCCCCAGTTGATGTACGTGCGGAGGTACGGTAACCATGAAGAGCAAATGGTAATATTTCATGCCAATCCTTGTAAGTCACAGTCATCTTCTGTACAATTTTCTTTATGTTCTTGTTGGCGGCTTCCACAGTGCCATTCATCTTCGGTCTATATGGAGAAGAGTTGTGATGCTTGATGTTGAACTGTGTGCAAAGCTCAGTAATCATTTTGTTGTTCAAATTGGTACCATTATCAGTGATAATCCTCTCGGGGATGCCATACCGACAGATGAGATTGTGCTTAATGAATCGAGCCACCACATTCTTGGTTACGGAAGCAAAGGAAGCAACCTCTACCCATTTGGTAAAGTAGTCAATGGCTACAAGGATGAAGCGGTGTCCATTGGACGCGGTAGGTTTGATTTCTCCGATCATATCAATGCCCCACATTGCAAAAGGCCAAGGAGCGGTCAGCACATTTAGAGGAACAGGAGGCACATGTACTTTGTCGGCGTATATCTGACACTTGTGGCAAGTTCTTGAATGTTGGTGGCAGTCAGTCTCCATAGTGGACCAGTAGTAACCTGCTCTCAGAATCTTTTTAGCCATGGTATGTCCACTAGAATGGGTTCCAAAAGTGCCATCATGCATGTCCTCCATGATCTCTTCATCTTCCTTCTTGTTCACACAACGAAGCAGGGTTGAATCATGGTTGCGCTTGTATAAGGTTCCATTGCTCAAAAAGAACTTGGATGCGAACCTTCTCAAGAATTTCTTGTCGTTGACGGATGCCCCTTCAAGGTATTCTTGAGTCTCGAGGTATCTTTTTACTTCATGAAACCATGGTTTCTCTTCAACCTCGTTAGTAACTATCTCGTAACAGTATGTTGGTTCGTCATATCTTTCAATAATAACTATAGGGGCCTCGTTGTCCCATCTGACCTTGAACATGGATGACATAGTAACTAATGCGTCTGCCAGTTGATTCTCTTCTCGGGGAATATGTTCAAAAGTAATCTCTTTAAAATGTGGAATTAAAGATAGCACCAAATCTTTATAAGGCATGAGATTAGGATGCTTCGTGTCCCATTCTCCTTTGATTTGACTGATTACTAGGGCTGAATCCCCATATACTTCCAACAACTTGATTCTTAGGTCGATAGCAGCTCTGAGTCCCAAGATACATGCTTCATACTCAGCCATGTTGTTGGTACAGTCGAAACATAGTCTTGCTGTGAACAGGGTGTGTCCACCTGCGGGAGAGACAATTACAGCGCCAACACCATTACCAAGTGCATTCGAAGCTCCATCAAAAACCATAGTCCATCGGGATCCTGGTTCAGGTCCTTCATCCGGGCCAGGTTGTTCATAATCGTTAACAAGCATAACATCTTCATCTGGGAATTCAAAACTCATAGATTGATAGTCTTCTACAGCTTGTTGGGCCAAATGATCTGCCACTACACTTCCTTTGATTGCTTTCTATGTTGTATATTGGATGTCGTATTATGTTAGTATCATTTTCCATCTTGCTATTCGTCCAGAGAGAGCGGGTTTTTCGAACACGTATTTGATAGGATCCATTCTAGAAATCAACAAAGTGGTATGGTTCAACATATACTGTCTCAGTCGGCGAGCAGCCCATGCCAAAGCACAACAAGTTTTCTCGAGCAGTGAGTATCTTGTTTCACAGTCGGTAAACTTTTTGCTAAGGTAGTATATTGCATGCTCTTTTCGACCAGACTCGTCATGTTGCCCCAGTACGCACCCCATCGAATTCTCTAACACTATTAAGTACATAATTAGAGGTCTTCCTTCAGCAGGTGGTATCATTATCGGAGGTTCTTTTAGGTACTTCTTTATCTTGTCAAAGGCTTCTTGACATTGGTCGTTCCATTTCACTACTTGATCTTTCCTCAGTAACTTGAAGATTGGCTCACAAGTAGCGGTCAGATGGGAGATAAATCTAGCAATGTAGTTCAGACGTCCCAGGAATCCTCTAACTTCTTTCTCGTTTCGCGGAGCAGGCATCTCTTGTATAGCTTTTACCTTTGCAGGATCGACTTCAATACCTTTACTACTAACAACGAAACCCAGCAGCTTACCAGATCTTACGCCAAAGGTACATTTGTTCGGATTCAGTCTCAGCTTGTACTTCTTCAACCTATCAAACAACTTCTGTAAATGGTTTAGATGTTCTTCTTCAGTGTTGGATTTCGCAATCATATCATCAACATAGACCTCTATTTCTTTGTGGATCATGTCATGGAATAGAGCTACCATTGCACGTTGGTACGTTGCCCCAGCGTTCTTTAACCCAAATGGTATGACCTTGTAACAAAAGGTGCCCCAAGGCGTAGTGAAAGTTGTCTTTTCCATGTCTTCGGGTGCCATCTTAATCTGATTGTAACCTGAGAAACCATCCATGAAAGAGAAAACCTTGCATTGCGCAGTACTATCAACTAGAATGTCAATATGCGGTAGTGGGAAGTCATCTTTAGGGCTTGCTCGATTCAAATCTCTGTAGTCTACACACATTCGGACCTTTCCATCCTTCTTGGGTACGGGTACTATGTTGGCAATCCAAGGCGGATAACTCACTACTTTCAGGAACCCAGCGTTGAATTGTTTCTCGACCTCTTCTTTGATTTTCTGAGCCATGTCAGGTCTGCTTCTTCGCAACTTCTGTTTAACCGGAGGACTGTTTTCTTTGATAGGTAGACGATGAACCACAATATCAGTATCGAGCCCAGGCATATCTTCGTAGGACCAAGCAAAGATCTCAACATTGTCTCGTAACATCTGAATCAATCTTTGTTTGACAGTATCCTCTAGTTCAGCCCCTATCTTGATCTCTTTCTTTTCTTCGTCGGTACCTATGTTCACAACCTCAATCGGCTCTTCGTGCGGCTGTATAGTCTTCTCTTCTTGCTCTAGTAATCTGGCAAGTTCTCTAGGCACTTCACAACCTTCCTCACCTTCATCCTCAGCTTGGTAGATCGGATTTTCAAAGTCATATTTAGTAATAGCAGAGTCGTTATCAATAGGATCCAGAGTGGATATGAATCTGCAGTGCATGTGGGTGTGTGTGAGAACACATAGCTATAAAAGTAAAGGAAAATAAAAGCGAACACACAATTTGAATACGAAACGTCCAATGTTTTATTGAATGAAAATATGCTTATGAAATGACAAGCTCTAACAATGGACCATTGTGCCTCGGGCAGGACACACGGCTTTAGAGTTTATTATTTATTGAAGTACATAATTTAAACTTGGAAATAAAAAAGGAAAGCAGGAAATAAAACTAAGGACGGCAATTACTCCTGACTATAGGAGATAGAAACAATGTCTTCAGTCTTCCAGTTGTCCAGCCCTTTATCTGATGTAGGGAAGATCCACTTGTCCAGGTTGTAATTATCTTCATCTTCTCCAATGGCATTGACCCCCTTGCTGATGAAATGATGCTTCAAACCTTCTGGACGAGGATGTTGTTCTCCCTTCTGATCCTTAGCAGTGCGGCCTAAACCCCATTTGTTGGATTTGTATGGAATATTAGGTAATTGCCCCCAGATGGTGCAGCCACCTTCTTCTACCACAGCCCTAGCGTCTTTCAGAGAAGCCATTGCAGGAATAACCCCAGTAACTTTAGGAGGAGTGTAGACGTGCTTAGTCTCGGGAACCACTTGGGGGACTAATTCATACGCTATCCGGGGAGATTCAAAAGCTTCTCCAGTGAATTCAAGATACTTGGTCTCATCTATGAAGCTCACCACATACTCTTCTTCACCATACACAGTGACGATTTTGCCTTTCGCTGGGTATTTCAGCTTCTGATGGAGAGTTGAAGTCACAGCATTTGCCCCATGTATCCAAGGACGTCCAAGTAGACATGAATAGGCGGGACGAATATCCATCACATAGAACACAGTATTGAAAGTCTGGTAACTTACTCTGATCGGGAGCTCAACTTCGCCATACACAGTACTCATTGTGCCATCGTAAGCTTTTACTATCACATCACTGGATTTCAACTCAATTCCGTCAACTTTGAGTTTGTCCAGCACCAACTTGGGTAGCACATTCAGAGACGAGCCATTGTCAACCAATACATGAGCCAGGGTGGTACCACCACATTCAATGGAGATATACAGTGCCTTGTTATGATTCTTTCCACTAGGACTCAGATCGGCATCAGAGAAACCAAGGTAGTTATCTGTCGTCAGGTTTGCAATACAATTCTTGAGTTGAGTGACAGTAATCTCTTGTGGCACATGGGCAGCTTCTAGAAACTTCATCATAGCTTTGGCGTGAGTCTTGGAACAACTCAAAAGTGACAGCATAGAGATCTTGGAAGGAGTATGCCCCATTTGTTCAACAATGTCATAATCACTTTTGCGAATGATCTTCAGGAATTCGTTCGTTTCTTCAGGTGGTGGATTTTCAGTGACAGGCTCAGGTTCATGTAACGGTCCTTTACCACGAGCATCAGCATTCGGGGTGATAGTAACAGCAGGTGAAGCAGTGTTCGGAGAGATCTCTGGAGAAAATACCCTTCCACTTCTTGTCACTTTACTAGTTCCAGCAATATTACCCACATCAGGATTGGTATCCTCAGAAACTTCATCAGATTCAAGTTCTTGCTTAACTCCTTGAACATAGACCTCGGCACCATAATTCCAAGGGATAGCTTTATCAGATGAGTATGGCATCGGACCAGGTTTAGTGATAATAATCGGAGCCACACGAGGTTCAGCAGAAATCTTGAAAGGAGCCTTGGTAGGGATCTTTAGCGGGGCTTTGGAAATCACGGATACATCTTCAAACTTCAAACCACGGGAGAAACCTTCGCGCAATTCCTCAATGGAAGGATTCTTCTCAAACCTGATGGTGCCACGATCCATCCAGCCTTGGATGCCTCTTTTCAGATTCTCACAGCCATTAGGTAGGAATGCACAGTAATAACAGTCAGGGTCGCAACCTGGAAATAAACCAGCTTGCAGCAGCTTTCTTTTGATGTCAGAGAGAGGAGTTGACAGATCTCTTACATCATAAACATGGATTGTGTCCATGATAGCATTAACAGTATTGTCATGCTTTGGCATAGGAGCAGTGATGACATTAGGAGTCTCTGGTGCGTCGAACTCGACTTCGCCAGCCTCTATCATGTCTTGGATCTTATTTTTCAATGCCCAACAATTATCAGCAGTGTGTCCAGGGCTATTGGAGTGATACGCGTATTTTGCATTAGGATCATAATTTGGAGATGTAGTGGTGACGCTCTTTGGAGGATCTCTTATGGTGATCAGGTTGGCTTTCAACAGATGTTGCAGAGCTTGAGATAGAGGCATGTTAATTTTAGTGAATTGCCTCCTTGGTCTATCAGTCTTGCGTTGATACTCTTGTCTAGGAGCTTGTTGAGATGTTGGAGTAGAGATGAGGACAGCTCCAACAGATTGGTTATGATCATTCTTGTCACGGCCCTTCTGACTGTGGACAGCATTAGACTCGTTTCTTCCATGATATGGTTTCTTTGTAGTACCAGAAGATGCGCCCACTTGAATCTTCCCACTTCGAATACCATTCTCAACACGTTCTCCAGTCAAGATAAGATCAGTAAACCCAGACGAGGAACTACCCAGCAAGTGACTATAGAACGGCCCAGTTAGCGTACCCATGAACATGTCCACCAACTCCCTATCAGTCAAGGAAGGTTGTACTCTCCCAGCTAGATCTCTCCATTTTTGAGCATACTCCTTGAAACTTTCCTTAGGTCCCATAGACATGCTTTGTAGTTGCATGCGAGTTGGTGCGAGATCAGAATTATATTGGTATTGTTTATAGAAAGCAACAACCAAATCCTCCCAAGTACGGATGCTAGCACCCTCCAGTTGATAGTACCATTCGAGTTGGGTTCCAGATAAACTTTCCTGAAAGAAATGGATTCAAAGCCTCTTATCAGCAGTGTGAGACTGAATCTTTCTTACATAAGACCTTAAGTGCATCTTGGGACAGGAGACTCCATCATACTTAGCAAAGGCGGGAGTTTTGAATTTCGGAGGAATAACGACCCCAGGAACGAATCCTAGTTCTTCAAAATCCAGCCCAGGTACCTTCTGAATTTCCACGCTTCTCAGACGCTCTTCCAATAGCCTATACTTCTCATCAGATTCATCCTCGTCTTGAGGATCCTCTTCTTCGTCCTCACCTTGACCATCAGAGCCCACATTACTTCCAGCGTCACCATCATGTTCTTCTTCTTCCTCATCCTTGGGAATTTGAGCTTCTTCAGCTTTCATAGGACGGCCTTTGAACCTTCTTCCCAGGTTGATCACTCATTTGGGTTTCTGAGTCTTCGTCTTCTTGGTCAGGAGAGCTTTCAGTTCATCTTGCCCCTTGGACAAGTTCAGGATCAAGGCTTGAAATTCAGCATTCTGAGTTTGGAGATTCTTCACAGATTGTTCGAGATCCATCTTTCTTACTGAAATAAACAGCAGAAAGATGAGGCATTTGTTTTTGTAAAACCTGTGATGCGATGTTTATGAATGATATGTTTATGCGTATGCAATGTTTTCAAGGGATTAAAGGAATTTTAACACATATCAAAAGGAAATAAAAAAATAAAAATATTATTAATTTTAAGAAAGAAACTTATGGTCTTATAGCCTTTTATAGTTACATCAAAACCTTCTGAAAATAAAATAACATAAAAAGAAATAAAGGAAATCAGTCTCCAAGTTGGCGCTTTCTCTTCAAACTTCGAATCTCTTCCTTGTGAGCTTTAATCATCTCGTTTCTCTCTTGGACAAGTCTATCAATCTCTTGCTCCCATGATTGTATTTGATCGGGAGAGATGAAGTCTTCAATCTTCCACTTGCGGGAAAAGTAATCAAGCATGCTATCACGCTCTTTGGCATTGGCCGCCATTATTGCTTTTTCTTCTTCCACTTTATGTAAGCGTTTTTCCAAATCAACTTTTTCCTGTCTTAGGCAAGCAATGGTGGCAGCAAGGTCTTCGTTAGGAGCGGGTACATATGGTTCCACTTCCACATGAACGACGGGAGGAGTAATCCTTGGAACTGTAGGCGTATCAGATGGATATGGTATGCCATACTCGACCACTCGATCATAAACCCATTTAAAATAAAGATCTGAAGGGATGTGATTCCTCAATCCTAATTCTCTTACTCCTATTTTCTTCACTTTGGTCCAAGCTTTGATGAACAACTTCTTTTTCCCAGTAGGGTCTGAATCATAATCAAAATTTTCTGCACTAAGATATATGGAACGAGGCTGGTCTTTGAGAGCAAAACCAAATTGATGTCGAGCCAGAATAGGATTATAAGTTATTCCCCCTCGAGTACCAAGAAGAGGTACATTCGGGAAATCTCCACAACTATCAAACAAATGAGATCCTTCAAACACCCTTTGACTCCAAATGACATCATCGTAGGAAAGCTTGATGATTCTTTGAGCCCAAGTCAAACCTTCTTCATTCTTTATCGTAGAACGGGATAAGTGCGAAATAAACCACTTATGCAATAATGGTGCGCATCCGAGAATACAACCTTTGCCCTTAGATGATCGATGATTGATGGAATGCAGCAAGTCACCCAATAAGGTAGGAACCGGATTGTTACTGATGAAGATCTTGAGAGCAATCACATCCACAATTTTATCATAACGAGGGAACAACACTTGTCCATAGATTAGGCAAGCAAGAACTTTTTCAAGAGCATCCATACTTGTTGCATTGATCAAAATGTCAGCTTGATTATACAAGAAGTCAATCGGTAAACCAGTATATTCTCCTTTATTCACCCAAACCTTCTTGATTTCTGATCGAGGCAAATGCAATGCAGCAGCAACATCTTCCAACTTAGGAGTCTCTTCTTCACAGGTGTAGGGCATCTGATCGAGTACTGGTAATCCTAAAATGGAGGAGAATTCTTCCAATGTAGGAACCAACTGAAAGTCCCTATAAGTGAAGCAATGCAGCAGAGGATCATAAAACCGGATCATGGTGTTGAGGAGCGCTTCATCCACTTTGGTTCGTACCAAGCTGATTAACTTGTTAAGAGACTCGGAAAGCACGAGGGAACCAGAAACATTGTCACAAAGCATCTTCAAAGGTGTAGGCACTCCCTTGAAGCTAAGGCAAAAAGGCTTACGAACTTTAATTCCCATGACCTACAAAACAAATTATGGTTAACAATCCTTTAATCCCTTGAAAGGGGTTAGTCATGCTATGTATGGATGATGCATGTATGCATGATGCACATACACAAGTAAGTCACACAAATCACACAATTTTTGGTTTAAGGCTTGCATGGAGTCTGATTAGGTGTCCTTCCCAAGGGCATTTCTATGGATAAGGAGATTTCAGCAACGGGTTCTACCAAGTGACTCAGAATTGTCAGCCCCCTCTAAAGCACCCTCGAACATGGTACATGCATACCACGCAATGATACTTTAGGAAGAAACCTATCTGAGCTGTAGTATCGGGTAGCGACCATAACTTGGCATGCACCAAGAATAGCCCTCTCACTACGTTCCTAAAAGTCAAGATGGGTTAAAGGTGACTAAAGGTCCTTGAGCTCCGACGCACCCAAAGATACATGCATAAACCTCTCTCATGCAAAAGAGGTACACAATAACCAGTGGAGGCCTAACTCAAGCGCGAACTTCATTTTGACCAACCCCAAGCATGCACAAGGGGGGTCTCCGTGACTATGTCGCTCCTAATCTTAAGTGTTCTTGAATCCGGGAATAGGATTCGTCCTTCAATTTTCCCAAAACAGCCCTGAAAAATAAAACAAGCAAAGCAAGCAATAGAAAACATTTAAGTGATTCCTAAACTTTTAAGGTAACCCCTCTTTTATCGAAAAATCCCCAGCAGAGTCGTCAGTTCTGTAATACGGTGAACTGACTTTTTATCGAAATGTCGTGGTTAAGCATGAGTCGCCACCGACTTTTATTTTATCCAAACAAGTTAGAAAGGCTAAAAGAAACAGGAAAAACCTTTTAAATAAAATAGGGTTCGGGGGGTAATTATGCAAAGGGAAGGTGTAAGGCACCCTTTGCATCCATGGTTTTCCATGGGCTCTTAATTGCTTTGCTCTTTGTTTTTTCAGAAAAAGTAGAAGAAAAGAGTAGGGACTTTAGCTCGTAAATGAGCGTAGCCCTTTTGAAGGATTATGAGAAAGAATATAAAAAGTTTAGAGCAAGGCAAAGCAATTAGGGGCAATTACTTTAAACTTAGATGATAGGTTTCTTTTAGCCTTTCAGGATGATAGGGTCTATCCTTGCCATAAGAGGGCAGAAAGCCTTTCGCTTGGAGGTTGAAGGGTCATCGCTTTATCATTCACCATAAGACTGACCCATGCCATAGAGAGGCAGTTAGTCTAAGGGAAGGATCAGAATAGCCTTTTTCGTAGGCAGCCAGAGGATACCTCAGCCTTTTCGTAGGCAACTTCCGAGGGTCGAGATCATGTATATCGAAGGCAGCATCATTAGGGACCATGATCTTTAATCGAGGCAAAATGGCTAAGGCATCCTCGTATTCGAGGGACTGGCTATTCTGCAAAGAAACACGAGGCAACAAGGCAACAGGCAACAGGCAACAGAGAGGTTTACCCAAAAGTGTGCGTGTGTGCACCAATCACGTGATTATGTTCAGTTATGTTATCTTATAAAATTACGTGATGCTAATTCAATTAATAAGTTGCACTCCCTAGAATTACTAACCACGCAGTTTAATATAAACAGTAATACGGGGAAGGGAAATTGTAACCAGCGGAGGAGAGAGGAATTGAAACCAGCGGGATATAATTAAAAATTAAAACAAAAAATATTAGAGTTAGGGTTTAGGGTTACCGATACGCGTAGCTTTGGCAATTAACAAACCCTGAAAATTGGAAAAGAAAGAATAAACAAAGAAGGGTGAGTGCATTATCGGTTCGGAGGCAAACGAGGTTAACCCTAAAAATAAAAGGATAAAGAATTTAAAAATAATTAAATAAACAAAGAAAGGCACTTAGCTTTGCGTTTGATCTGATATGGTTGGCAGTCGGAGGAGAGCCTCGGAGGTAACCCTAGAAAAGGGCAAAGACAAAAAAGATGAAGGCAAGACAAACCCTAATTTTAAAAGGAAACAAAATAGACTTTTAAAATAAGTAGGGTACTTAGCTTTGGGAAGGACGTGGCGCGTAGTCGGAAGACGTCTGAAAGGTAACCCTGAAAAGGCATAAATAAAAACATTCAGGGTAGGGCATGATCTTCGTAAACCCTGATTAGGGTACGAATAAGAAAATGTAAACGATTTAATTAAATATTGGTCTCGCGACCTAATTAATTAAATCGAGATAAAAAATAAAATCGAGGGTAAAAATAATTTTTATGAATTTTTTAAAGTTATACTAGAATAAATATGAATTTTTGAATGTATAAGTAATTAAAATTAAATGAAAGAAAATAAATAAATATGATTAAAATAAATATATATGTTTTTAAATATTATATATAAATAATTAAATAAATAAGAAAATAAGATAAATAATAAATAAATAAGATATAATAGTAATATTAATTAAATAAAGAAAAATAAATAATTTAAATAATTTATTAATTAGAAATAACATTTATTGGTTTTATAAAAAATAAATAGTCTATTTATTAATAAAAAAGAAAATAGAAAAATTGATATAAATATATTAATATATAAATTAAATAGGGACATGTAATTAAAATATAAAAAATTAAAGAATTCTTATCTTTTGATTCAGTGTGGCAAGGCTATTGCAGTGCATCATGCGCTTGTACGCTTAGAAGCGTTGGATGGTTTCCTGAGTCGATCCAACGGTTGCAAGGGAGAGGGTGTACTGTACGCACAGGGTCAAAGGCACGCTGGATCTCCAGATTTTAAAATCTGACGCGCGCGCAAGCGGAGCCAATGGGGGAGCGACAACGCATCATCCCCTACCTTGAGCTTGTGCAGACGCGGTTTTTACACCGCTTTTCATGGAGCGCTATAAAAAGTCCTAGCTTTCTACACCTGCAAAAACACAAACCATCCCAAAACAATGCAAAAATTTGGCGCGACCACACCATTACGATCGTCCAGACACTACGAACCTCATAGCAGTCACGATTGGCCCTGATTTTGCTTAGAACGAAAACCCCCAATTTAAAGTTTTAAACCCTAACATGGCATATCATTCATAACAGCATAATAACATGTATAAACTTCCAGAATCGATCATCACACCATAATAAACACAAATATATGAATTAAAACCATTGATGATGCATGAAAAATGCTAATCGAGTGAGTTTAAAGTAAAGCAAACCGTGGGAGATTAGGGAGGTTTCTGGGCGTGTCTCTTGCGTGCAATAGTTGGAAAAGCTTCAATGAACACCAGGGACTGTGTTAGGATGCACAAAAACTTCTAAATCGGCCTCCAATTCAGAATTGTAGTTTTGATTTTCTTTGACTTTTGGAATTCGGGTTTGATTCTCTTAGAGCTGCAAAAACGTGAAACCTTGTGTCTGGCCTTGCTCACATACTTATAGAGGTGAAATTAGGGCAATAAAATTTGATCAAATCTTCCTTGAATCTTGGATTGCTTGTTTGAGAAAATTTGATTTGTAAGATTTTCAAATTTGGCCAAATTCAATCTTTTTCCTACCAATTTATTCTTGCACGAATTTTTATATGAATATTGAATATTTGGTGATTAATGATGATTGCATTTGAAGGAAAATCAAATCTTTCATTATTTTTCATATTTTATGTAATTAAACCATGATTTAAATGGATTAAAATCATAAATAATTAATAAAAATTATGAAAAATAAAAAATCTTTGTTTTTATCTCGTGGATGGGCTTATAATGAGGATAGAACAAAAATAATGCAAGCCCATTTAGAAATATTTTGAATTTTAGGCTTTTTCCTTTTGTACACCCTTGAAAAATAGATGGACTTGTACACCATGCCATTTCTTCATATCTCAATATTTTTTCAAGCTCGTGGACTTTTTGGAAACCTTAGAGAGTCCTCTAACCAATGTCTTTGGTCTCATATCAAAATGACTTTCCATGCTCATTTTATGTCCTTTTGAAAAAAGCGTCTTTTTGTTGACTTTTGAAAAGGACCTATAATGTTTTGGTCCATATCTCTCAAATGAAGCATTTTTAGACTTGTCATGTGAGACACAATTTTGTAGAGAATCAAATTTTCTTCAAAATGAGATTTGGATGGGAAACTTCTGATGTTCTATGTGAGAGTTATGGCTGGTCAAAGTTCAGTTGACTTTTCCTATGCAAAACCCTAATTTAGAAACTTTTTGATTTGTTGATTTTTGATCTTTCCTTGATGAACCATGATCAATTCTTGATCAAATGGTGAATGGTGCTTCAGTATGAGGATCTTGACAAAAAATCAGGAGTTTTGACTTTACTTTGACCACAGTTGACTTTTTTAGGTCAACCAGTCGACTGTTGACTTTCTGATCAATTGAGTGACCAATTCTTTGAAATGAGCCTTGATACTTGTCATATAGATAGTGTGAGATATATTGAGCCATATGAGATGCCTTGGAGCCATTGATTCACTGAGTTTCTTTTGAATGAACCAAACCCTAGTTTTAGAACCTTGTATAGGAGAGTGTGTCTTGGAGCTTTGTGTATTGATTTGTATTTGTAGGCAAATTTTGGGGTATGACAGTCTCCTTTGTTTGTGTTTTGCAGAAGAGAGGTTGAGCAAGAATCAAAACAGTGCAAGAAGAAAATTTTTTGAATATTTGAAGGTGGAAATAGATTTACCCATATGGGAAATCGATTTCCTGTGGCGAAAATTCAAAAAAATAGAGAGGGAAGCATGACATCATTTTGGCACCTATTTTCTTTGATCATTTTTGTCAGTTTACCAATTTTCCACCTCACCAAAATTAATTCTCTTCATTAAACCCATTTTAACCCCATTTTATCAATTAAACATCAATTAAAAACAAGATTAATTACCAAGTGCACAATGACCAAATTGTCACTACTCTTGCTACAATCCTATAAATAGAGGTCTCTACCTCTTCATTTGACAAGCTTGGAGAGCCAAAGAAATTCTTGCATTTTCACTTCTCATCCTTTCCAAAACCCTCACCCAAAGTTCATTTTCATAAAATTAGTAGGATTCACCTTGAATCTTGCTAGTTTTGAACTAAACCTTCTACATTTCACTCTTTTCTTTGCTTGTTCATCTCCAATTTTGAAGGATATACTCATTTGGTGCTTATTCTTGAAGCTACTCCAAGATTTTGTTCAAGAAGTGGTATCTCCTTGAAAGCCATTGATGGTTAATTCCAAGGCATTATGATAAGGATTTTACCCGAAAACAGTCGTTACTATGCCCGATTTTCGTCAGAATTTTGATGTGCTTAATGCAAAGTGGTGCTAGAGATATTCCAAAGGATGGGAAATCTACCTTGACTCTTAATGTCAAGTGTTGGCTTCTTCTTCGGTTAGACCGCTTCTTTCCTTAGCTTTTATTTTATGTATTAGGATAGCCTCTTCATCTCCTCCCCTTCTTAGATTTTCAAAATCTTCTCCCTTTTTCCAAAACCTTCTTATGTTTGTGAAAACTTCTTTAAAATCTTTCTCTAAAATATCTTTTCCCCTTAGTGGCTTTTCTTTAAAAGTTTAGACACGATTAATTGTTGAAGTGAGTTGCGATACCCCACGATTTTGAAATTGATTGATATAATGAGATCTTTTCCACATGAGAGAGCTAGTGACATACTCGTTGATTTCTATCCGAGTTGGAGCCCTTCTTTCATTTGCGACACAAAGAACTCATTTTTTATCATGCTCAGGGTCAATGGCTGAGTATTTCTCTCCGACAGCGATAAAGTGTTTATTCCTTTAAAAAAAAAGTTTTCCCTTCAAGAGGAACTACATTAGCTCTGACTTCTCCATTGCACCGAGGAGGTATGTAGGCACAAGGCTTAATGCTTTGCCGAGCTTATTTTAAAATAAAACAAACTCTTTTTTAGCACACACGACACAGATTTTCAAAAAGGTTCCTGTGGAGTACCACAGATATGAGGGGTGCTTAAAACCTTCCCCTTGTATAATCAACACCCATACCTAAGATCTCTTTCTTGTTTTTAACTTTGGGTTTTTTTCGTTCTTTTCCCTTTTCCTTTGGAAATAATAAAGCGCGGTGGCGACTTTCACTGAAATATTGAGTCGAGTCAATCTTATGGCTTCAATCTTAGATTTCCCCGCTACACATAGTAAAACAAATTCCGATTGAAGTGCCTAAAGATATTTGTGAAGGAAGAATACCAACTTGGTTGATAGATGCATATCATTTGTCTTCTAAGAATTCTCACTGTCTCCTCTATGCTTGCAACTGCTGACAGTGCCTCAACTTCCGATCCATCTGCTCAAATGCTAAGCACGCTTGATGAGCTGAAAAAGGAAAATGGTGTTAGAACAAGATTTGTTCTGATCAATTATCTTAGTTTTGATGATAACAATAATATGAATTTTGCTTAAGATAATATGGTACTCTAATCCAATGCAATTTCCTTTTCAGGAAATATATAAAGAGTATGCATAATTCAGCGCTCAGAAGCTTTGTCTCAAAGGGTTCAGCATGCAACATCAGAACATGGTCTGGCAAGACATCAGAAGATGGTCGAAGCAGAATCAGAACATGGGTCTATGGAAGCATCAGAAGAACATGAGATCAGAAGCACTGAAGTTCTGATGGTATCACGCTCAGAAGCACTTCAAGGTCAGAAGATCAGAAGATGCTTTGCACCAAGCTGTTTGACTCTGATGATATTCAAACGTTGTATTCACAAACATCAGATCAGAAGGAAGTACATGTGGCAGGCTACGCTGACTGACAAAAGGAACGTTAGAAGCTATTAAAGGCAACGTCAGTAGACACAGCGTGAACAAGGCTCGAGGTAGTTGACAAAAGCGTATAACATTAAATGCGATGCTGTACGGAACACGCAAAGCATTAAATGCACTCAACGGTCATCTTCTCCAACGCCTATAAATATGAAGTTCTGATGAGAAGCAAGGTTAACGATTCTGAACAAAACAACTCATATTAACTTGCTGAAACTCTGTTCTATTCAAAGCTCAGAATCTTCAACTTCATCAAAGCTCACTACATTGCTGTTGTAATATATTAGTGAGATTAAGCTTAAACGTTAAGAGAAATATCACAGTTTGTGATTATAGCTTTTAAGAAGCAATTGTAATACTCTTAGAATTGATTACATTAAGTTGTAAGGAACTAGAGTGATCGTGTGGATCAGAATACTCTAGGAAGTCTTAGAGGTTATCTAAGCAGTTTGTAACTAGAGTGATCGTGTGGATCAGAATACTCTAGAAAGTCTTAGAGGGTATCTAAGCAGTTGTTCCTGGAGTGATCAGTGTGTGATCAGAAGACTCTGGAAGACTTAGTTGCTGACTAAGTGGAGAACCATTGTAATCCGTGCGATTAGTGGATTAAATCCTCAGTTGAGGTAAATCATCTCTGCGGGGGTGGACTGGAGTAGTTTAGTTAACAACGAACCAGGATAAAAATAACTGTGCAATTTATTTTTATCGGTCAAGTTTTTAAAGCTACACTTATTCAAACCCCCCCCCCCTTTCTAAGTGTTTTTCTATCCTTCAATTGGCATCAGAGCGCCGGTTCTAAGGTGCAAGCACTTAACCGTGTTTAGAAAAGATTCAGGAAGAGAAAAACGCTTCAGTAAAAGATGGCTGATGAAAATGCAAAGTCTACATCTACATCTGGCTCTGCTGAGCAACACAACGGTAACAATGGTTATACTAGACCGCCGGTATTTGATGGTGAAAACTTTGAATACTGGAAAGATAAACTGGAAAGTTACTTTCTTGGTCTAGATGGTGATCTATGGGATCTTCTGATGGATGGTTACAAACATCCGGTAAATGCCAGTGGCGTAAAGCTGACAAGGCAAGAAATGAGCGATGATCAGAAGAAGCTTTTCAGGAATCATCATAAATGCAGAACTGTTTTGCTGAATGCTATCTCTCATGCTGAGTATGAGAAGATATCTAATAGGGAAACGGCCTATGACATATATGAGTCCTTGAAAATGACTCATGAAGGAAATGCTCAAGTCAAGGAGACTAAAGCTCTCGCTTTAATCCAGAAGTATGAAGCCTTCAAGATGGAGGATGATGAAGACATTGAAAAGATGTTTTCAAGATTTCAAACTCTTACTGCTGGATTGAGAGTTCTTGACAAGGGATGCACCAAGGCTGATCACGTAAAGAAGATCATCAGAAGCTTACCCAGAAGATGGGGTCCTATGGTGACTGCATTTAAGATTGCGAAGAATCTAAATGAAGTCTCTTTGGAAGAGCTGATCAGTGCCCTGAGGAGTCATGAAATTGAACTGGATGCAAACGAGCCTCAAAAGAAAGGTAAGTCTATTGCATTAAAATCCAATATCAAGAAATGCACTAACGCTTTTCAGGCTAGAGAAGAAGATCCTGAAGAATCAGAATCTGAAGAAGAAGATGAACTGTCCTTGATCTCCAGAAGGCTAAATCAACTCTGGAAGAACAAGCAAAGGAAGTTCAGAGGCATCAGAAGTTCAAAGAAATTTGAACGTGGAGAATCTTCTGATGACAGAAGATTTGACAAGAAGAAGGTCATGTGCTATGAATGCAATGAGCCTGGACACTTCAAGAATGAATGTCCAAAACTTCAGAAGGAAAATCCCAATAAGAAGAAAGGTCTTATGGCAACCTGGGATGAGTCAGAAGATGATTCAGACTCTGAAGATGAGCAGGCTAACTGTGCGCTGATGGCGACAGAAGATGACGGATCAGAATCTACATCAGAATCAGATTCTGAAGAGGTATTTTCTGAACTTACTAGAGATGAGTTAGTTTCCAGTCTAACAGAACTTCTGGAATTCAAGTCTCAGATCAGTCTCAAATACAAAAAGCTGAAAAAGCTATTTGAATTTGAAACGAAGAAGCTTGAGTTGGAAAATTCTGAATTAAAAGAAAAAGTTTTAAAATTATCCAATAATGTTGGATCTCCTTCCAATTCAGAAAAATCCACTCCTAGTCTAAACCATATTCTGAAAGAATATGATTTAAGTTTCAGGAAGTTCTTATCTAGAAGTATTGGCAGAAGTCAGCTAGCTTCTATGATATATGCTGTGTCTGGAAACAATAGAGTCGGCATTGGTTTTGAGGGTGAAACCCCATACAAACTTGAACCTGTTGATGAAATGAAAATCACATACAAGCCATTGTATGATCAGTTCAAGTATGGCCACTCCCATGATATTAGGCACACTTCACATGCTCAAAGTTTTCACATAACACACACCAAAAAGCATGTGACACAACCTAGGAAATATCATGAAACTCACATTAAGAATTATCATGCTGTTCCTTCTATTGCTTACAATGTTAAACCCAAGTTCAATCAGAACTTGAGAAAATCTAACAAGAAAGGAACCAAGAAAATGTGGGTACCTAAGGATAAGATTATTCCTATTGCAGATATCCTTGGCTGCAAAAAGGACAAAGCACAACATGTCGTGGTACCTGGACTCTGGATGCTCACGACACATGACAGGAAGAAGGTCTATGTTCCAAGACCTGGTGCTTAAGTCTGGAGGAGAAGTCAAGTTTGGAGGACATCAGAAGGGCAAGATAATTGGCTCTGGAACTATAAAGTCTGGTAACTCTCCTTCCATTTCAAATGTACTTCTTGTAGAAGGATTAACACATAACCTCTTATCTATCAGTCAATTGAGTGACAATGGTTATGATATAATCTTTAATCAAAAGTCTTGCAAGGCTGTAAATCAGAAGGATGGCTCAATCCTATTTACCGGCAAGAGGAAGAACAACATTTATAAGACAGATCTGCAAGATCTTATGAGTCAGAAGGTGACTTGTCTTATGTCTGTTTCTGAAGAGCAGTGGGTCTGGCACAGAAGATTAGGTCATGCTAGTTTGAGAAAGATTTCTCAGATTAACAAACTGGATCTTGTCAGAGGACTCCCTAATCTGAAATTCAAATCAGATGCTCTTTGTGAAGCATGTCAGAAGGGCAAGTTCTCCAAACCTGCATTCAAGTCCAAGAATGTTGTTTCTACCTCAAGGCCATTAGAACTCTTGCACATTGATCTGTTTGGCCCAGTCAAAACAGCATCTGTCAGAGGGAAGAAATATGGATTAGTCATCGTAGATGATTATAGCCGCTGGACATGGGTAAAATTCTTGAAACACAAGGATGAGTCTCATTCAGTGTTCTTTGATTTCTGCATTCAGATTCAGTCTGAAAAAGAGTGTAAAATCATAAAGGTTAGAAGTGATCATGGTGGTGAATTTGAGAACAGATTCTTTGAAGAGTTCTTCAAAGAAAATGGTATTGCCCATGATTTCTCTTGTCCTAGAACTCCACAGCAAAATGGAGTTGTAGAACGAAAGAATAGGACTCTGCAAGAAATGGCCAGAACCATGATCAATGAAACCAATATGGCTAAGCATTTCTGGGCAGAAGCAATAAACAATGCATGCTATATTCAGAATAGAATCTCTATCAGACCTATTCTAAATAAGACTCCTTATGAATTGTGGAAGAATATAAAGCCCAACATTTCATATTTCCATCCTTTTGGATGTGTATGCTTTATTCTGAACACTAAAGATCATCTTGGTAAGTTTGATTCCAAAGCACAAAAATGTTTCCTTCTTGGATATTCTGAACGCTCAAAAGGCTACAGAGTATACAATACTGAAACATTGATTGTAGAAGAATCAATCAATATCAGGTTTGATGATAAGCTTGGTTCTGAAAAACCAAAGCAGTTTGATAATTTTGCAGATTGTGATATTGATGTATCAGAAATTGTTGAGCCAAGAAGCAACGCATCAGAAGCAGAGCTTCTCAGAAGCAAAGAATCTGAAGATCAAGTATCAGCTTCTCTGGAGAATCTAAGCATTTCTGAAGAACCATCTGTCAGAAGATCATCCAGACTCATCTCTGGTCATTCAGAAGATGTCATTCTTGGAAAGAAGGATGATCCAATCAGAACAAGAGCATTCCTTAAGAACAATGCAGACTGTCAATTAGGTCTTGTATCTTTGATCGAGCCAACTTCTGTTGATCATGCTCTAGAAGATCCAGACTGGATAATTGCTATGCAAGAAGAACTGAATCAGTTTACAAGGAATGATGTTTGGGATCTTGTTCCTAGACCAGATGGATTCAATATAATCGGTACAAAATGGGTCTTCAGAAACAAGCTCAGTGAGAAAGGTGAAGTGGTAAGGAACAAAGCCAGACTGGTGGCTCAGGGTTATAGTCAGCAAGAAGGGATTGACTATACAGAAACCTTTGCACCAGTGGCCAGGTTAGAATCTATTCGTCTATTAATTTCATTTGCCACTCAACATAACATCACTCTCTATCAGATGGATGTTAAGAGTGCCTTCTTAAATGGTTATATAGATGAAGAAGTTTATGTCCATCAACCTCCTGGTTTTGAAGACTCCATGTCTCCTAATCATGTTTTTAAACTAAAGAAATCGTTGTACGGATTGAAACAAGCTCCCAGAGCTTGGTATGAACGCTTAAGTTCTTTCCTTCTGGATAATGGTTTCACTAGAGGAAAAGTGGACACTACTCTCTTTTGTAAAACCTTTAAAAGGGATATTTTAATTTGTCAAATATATGTAGATGATATTATTTTTGGAACATCTAATGCTACACTTGGAAAGGAGTTTGCTGAGTCTATGCAGGCTGAGTTTGAAATGAGCATGATGGGAGAACTCAAGTATTTCCTTGGAATACAAATAAATCAAACATCAGAAGGAACGTATGTTCACCAAACCAAGTATGTGAAGGAACTTCTGAAGAAGTTTAATCTTCTAGACTGCAAAGAAGCCAAAACTCCTATGCATCCAACATGCATCCTAGGTAAGGATGAGGTAAGTAAGAAGGTAGATCAGAAGTTATACAGAGGTATGATTGGATCTCTTCTATATTTGACTGCTTCTAGACCTGACATTCTGTTCAGTGTTTGTTTGTGTGCTAGATTCCAATCAGATCCTAGAGAATCTCGTTTAACTGCTGTTAAGAGAATTCTAAGGTATCTGAAAGGTACTACTAATGTTGGCTTAGTTTACAGAAAATCTAAAGAATACAACTTAGTAGGATTCTGCGATGCTGACTATGCTGGAGACAGAATTGAAAGAAAGAGTACTTCAGGAAGTTGCCAATTTCTTGGAAGTCATTTGATCTCCTGGTATAGCAAGAAGCAAGCAACTATTGCTCTATCAACAACAGAAGCAGAATATGTCGCTGCTGCTGGTTGCAGTACACAGATGCTCTGGATGAAGAGTCAGCTAGAAGATTATCAGATATATGAGAGTAACATTCCTATATTCTGTGATAATACTTCTGCTATATGTTTATCTAAGAATCCTATTCTTCATTCAAAAGCTAAACATATTGAGATTAAACATCATTTCATAAGGGACTATGTTCAGAAGGGTGTTATATCTTTAAACTTTGTGGATACAGACCATCAATGGGCTGATATCTTTACAAAACCCCTGGCTGAAGATAGGTTTAAGTTCATTCTGAAGAACATCAGTATGGATTTATGCCCAGAATGAGAAGATGAGAAGTTCTTATGTATGAGTATCTTCTGAAATGAAAGTGGATTATTTTTTAATCAGAAGTTCTGATTGAAATCTTTTAGAAATTATGATTCGGTTATTACTAACGTTTCATTGTCTAAGTTGATTCAGAACCTCTGTTAAAGCAAAACAGCTGTAACGTTTTATCTCGGATGGTAAACCTGTCTTTACTGTTCATGGATAAACGCGCGTGCAGTTGAAGGGACGCCGACCATAGGTAACTGTGCTAGTCACCTCATTTGTCTTTATTATCTCTCCTCATGTCACGTAACATTAAATGCTATCCATCATTTGTTTCATTTTATTTTCTTTTAAATACTCTTCAAACGCTTCTCCTTCCCTCTTATATTTTCTCTATTACACTCTGTCTCTGTTTTCTTTCTCTATCTCTTTGCATTCATATCAAACCCTAGCTGTTCATTATCTGCAAATCCATCATGAACTCTTCATCAAGCCCAGGAAACCATGAAAATGATCAAAACAAAAAGAGAAAAGCTGTTGAAACATCTTCTTCCAAACCCAAAAAGATAAAGATCACCTATGACCCTCTCAAGGTGAATCCATTCGAAGCAAAGTTGTCTGGAAACTATTCTAGACGTGTGTTTCAACCCCCTGGTGAAAGCCCTCCATCATCTCCATCTTCTTCCTCATCTTTTTACCTTCAAGACTCAACTTCCTCTTCATCTAACCTTTCCTCTCCCTCAACCCATTCCAAAGAAATCTCTTCATCTTCACCTGCTGAGAATGTTGTTTCTGATAGAGATTGTGGAAGATCTGCATCAGAATCAAGTCTCCCTGACCCCTCGCCTGGAAGCCCAAGAAGCAGTCAATAATGCGTTTCACTCCTTCATGGCAAGGAAAATTGCAAATTATGACAGGGTTCAAGACATGCTGGCGCAGATTTTGTCTTAGCTAGGGTCTTAGTCTTTGGTCTTAGTAGTTTTCTTTCCTTGTTGCATCTGCTTGTTAAACATCTTCTCTTGTAATATCTTTTGATTATCAATGAAAAGTTTCCTTGTTTTGCATTTCATTGATTTTGTTTGTCTGAATCTTTTGATATATTCTTTTTTGATGATATGACAAAAAGGGGGAGAAATATGTGATAAATGATTTGATTTAATCAGTTGCTTTCACTAACAAGAACTGCAAGTTCTATATGGTTTAAGTGTTTTGCAGGTATAAAGAAGTGAAGAGAATCTTCAAAGCACACAAGAAGCAAAACCATAAGAAGCGTTATTCTGTAAAAAGAATAAGCTTATGGAAACTGAAGCAAGCTGAGTGCTGTCAAGTTTCAGAATCAGAAGCACTGATAATAGAATTTGATCCAAAATTTGTCTATTTGCTCTGACAAAATTCTATTTGCTCTGATACATTATTTTAGCCTATATGGCTCTGATACATATCATGTGTTCTAATACACATTTTATGTTCTGACTCGTTCATGCTGACTTTTGTCGTTTAGTTTTTGTTCTGTAACATTTCAGGATGTAGAGATGCTCTGATGATGCTCTGGTACATTCAACAATGTTCTGATACAAATCTAGCATGAAGTGATGTTGGTAGAAATTCAAAGCTCTGAAGCTATCCGAGGGAAGCAGAAATCAGAAGCTGTGAATGTTCTAAAGATCCAGAAAACTCAAGCTCTGAAGCTGTCCTAAATGGAAGCAGAAATCAGAAGCTGTGAATGTTCTGAAGATCAAAGAAATTCAAGTTCTGAAGCTGTCCTAGATGGAAGCAGGAATCAGAAGTTGTGAATGTTCTGATGATCAAAGAAATTCAAGTTCTGAAGCTGTCCTAAACGGAAGCAGGAATCAGAAGCTGTGAGTGTTCTAAGGATCTAAAGAAATTCTAGTTCTGAAGCTGTCCAATGGAAGCAGAAGTCAGAAGCTATGAATTCTCTGAAGACAGAAGCTTATGTGATCGTCTCTACCGAAATAATCAGGGAAGTCTTTTATTAAAGTTCTTCGAGTATTTATTTCAGGGGGAGATTATTTATCTCAGGGGGAGATTGTTAATCTCAGGGGGAGACATATTCACATGCTTATGCTATAGCTGTGTAATTTGTCTTTTGCCGTCTGCTCTTTCTGATCGCAAATTCATATCATTTATATATGTTTTTGTCATCATCAAAAAGGGGGAGATTGTTAGAACAAGATTTGTTCTGATCAATTATCTTAGTTTTGATGATAACAATAATATGAATTTTGCTTAAGATAATATGGTACTCTAATCCAATGCAATTTCCTTTTCAGGAAATATATAAAGAGTATGCATAATTCAGCGCTCAGAAGCTTTGTCTCAAAGGGTTCAGCATGCAACATCAGAACATGGTCTGGCAAGACATCAGAAGATGGTCGAAGCAGAATCAGAACATGGGTCTATGGAAGCATCAGAAGAACATGAGATCAGAAGCACTGAAGTTCTGATGGTATCACGCTCAGAAGCACTTCAAGGTCAGAAGATCAGAAGATGCTTTGCACCAAGCTGTTTGACTCTGATGATATTCAAACGTTGTATTCACAAACATCAGATCAGAAGGAAGTACATGTGGCAGGCTACGCTGACTGACAAAAGGAACGTTAGAAGCTATTAAAGGCAACGTCAGTAGACACAGCGTGAACAAGGCTCGAGGTAGTTGACAAAAGCGTATAACATTAAATGCAATGCTGTACGGAACACGCAAAGCATTAAATGCACTCAACGGTCATCTTCTCCAACGCCTATAAATATGAAGTTCTGATGAGAAGCAAGGTTAACGATTCTGAACAAAACAACTCATATTAACTTGCTGAAACTCTGTTCTATTCAAAGCTCAGAATCTTCATCTTCATCAAAGCTCACTACATTGCTGTTGTAATATATTAGTGAGATTAAGCTTAAACGTTAAGAGAAATATCACAGTTTGTGATTATAGCTTTTAAGAAGCAATTGTAATACTCTTAGAATTGATTACATTAAGTTGTAAGGAACTAGAGTGATCGTGTGGATCAGAATACTCTAGGAAGTCTTAGAGGTTATCTAAGCAGTTTGTAACTAGAGTGATCGTGTGGATCAGAATACTCTAGAAAGTCTTAGAGGGTATCTAAGCAGTTGTTCCTGGAGTGATCAGTGTGTGATCAGAAGACTCTGGAAGACTTAGTTGCTGACTAAGTGGAGAACCATTGTAATCCGTGCGATTAGTGGATTAAATCCTCAGTTGAGGTAAATCATCTCTGCGGGGGTGGACTGGAGTAGTTTAGTTAACAACGAACCAGGATAAAAATAACTGTGCAATTTATTTTTATCGGTCAAGTTTTTAAAGCTACACTTATTCAAACCCCCCCCCCCCTTTCTAAGTGTTTTTCTATCCTTCAAATGGAGCAGTGAAGAAACATCTAGAGAGGCAGGACAAGGCCAACAAGGAATTCAAAACCTGGATGAAGAGACAAGAAGAATCCACAAATGAAATCAAAAACCTTCTGCTCTCTCTGATCCCTAAAAATTCTTAATTCATGTCGTGTTTTGAATCTTCTGATTGCGATCTTCTTACTGTTTTTAATATTTTGTTTACCTTGTGAATTTCTTTGAATTTGGTATTTTGGATATTTTGTTTATTGTTATGATCATCCTTGCGTGCTTTATTGATTGTTATTTTCATTTTTACATCTTTTTTATTATGACAACAAGGGGGAGAATTAATTAAGTTAAGTAAGTATTAGAAATTTTTGAAGTACTCATTAAAAGATATATATCGCTCAAAAGGAGGAGAAAATGGATATTCTGATTATTGAAAAAGCTTAATATGTCTGATATCCTGATCATTAAACACATAAAGGAATATTTTATTCTGAATGATCTGGACATTTCTAACAAGTACAAAGTACAAAAAGTTTGTTTCTGAAAGTATGCAAATAAAATCTAAAAGAAAGAATTTATCAAGAAGTGCACAAACTCATTCTGAATGAAAAATCTTTTGAAGCAAAAAGTGTTCTATACGATATCTGAAAGAAAGATACTTCATATCTTATGGAAGATGCAAAAATTACTCAGGGAAGTTACTATTTACATTTCTCTTCAAGTATTTATTTCAGGGGGAATTATACATCTCAGGGGGAGATATTTCTCTTTTATACAAAATTTCTGAACAGAACGTAAATGTTTTGTCATCATCAAAAAGGGGGAGATTGTTAGAACATAGTTTGGTTCTAATCATATTTTTAGTGTTTTGATGATAAAAAGCAAATAAATTTTGTATAAGAAAATGTGGTAATTTAACTATATGTTTCTGATTTCAGAAGATGTTTCAATACAAGTACCATCAGAACTTGATGGCAAAGATGAACAAATGCAAAGAAACTCAAGTCTTAAAGGCAGATTCTGATCAAGCACCAAAGCGCTGCAAACATACTGATAAAAAAGATATATTCCAAGCTAAACAGAAGATCATGAAGTCTGATTCAAAAAAGAAAGATACCGTTAAAAACATGATCATTAGCAAGGCGGCTGCAACACTCAAAAAGCGCAACTCCCAAGGTTGATTGAAGAAGCTATCCACATGCAGCTCATTGGAGAAAACAAAACGAAGAGCAACATGCAAGCATTCAATGCTCTCCAATAAAAAAGATTAAACGGGCAAAAGTCTGAAGATATATACACACAAAATCACTCCTTAAAAGTGTGTGTGGTGTGGGCATCAAACAACATAATTGATACATACAAAAAGAACATCAACACATCACGATGAACTCATGAACTGAAGAATAACCAAACCTCTGAGTTCAAATATTGTGTGCTAAATATTAGTGAAATATCACAGTTGTGATTAATGCTTTATAGAAGCAATCTTAAACACTATCATTTGAAGTTACAGTGTAACAGTTTCTTGAGAGACCAGTAGGGTCAGATTTCTCAAGAGGTCTGGGACTACTTTAGTCTTAGAGGTTTCTGAACTAATAAACGTTATATCTCGTGAATATCCCTGAACAGTTTATTATTCAAGGTGTTAGTCACAAGCAGTTGGCTTGTGCAGGGTTAGTCACGATCAGTTTGCTTGTGCAGGGTTACTAGGTTGGTGAACGTTATATCTTGCTAAGATCATTGAACGGTTCATCATCTAGGGTTAGTCACTCGCGGGTAGCTTGTGCAGGGTTAGTCACGACAGTTGATCGTGCAGTTGTAATCAGTTTGGTTATAGTGGATTAAGTCCTCGATTGAGAGAGGCAAAATCACCTGAGGAGGGTGGACTAGAGGTAGCCTTGTTGAGAAGGTGAACCAGGATAAAATTGAATGTGTCTTTTATCTTCTGCATCCTTCATTTAACTCAGAACACTCACACTTATTATCTTCAGAATTATACTTGACTAAGTCAGAAGTTCTGATGGAGTTAAGAAGTTAAATTGAATGTATATCTCATTGGTTATGTTGTGTTATCTCAAACATGCTTCCGCAACAATGATATAAGCATATCTAGAAAATGAGATACTAGAAGAAAGTAAAGATTAATAGAAAGGGTAATAAAATTTGAAAGAACACAATTCAACCCCCCCCCCCTTTCTTGTGTTTTTTTCCACATTCAAAACCAAGTTTGCATGACATCTTAGTTTTCCATAGAGTCGTGACTATGTGTGTGGATCATCTATGCCATTTTTAAGCAACCAATTCGGGTGCTTAAATGTGTGGTCAAGGAGTTAGATCAAAATTGATCTTACATGGTGTAGTTCTGTTAAGTAGAAATATGAAGGTGTAACTTCCTATTTTGAGTATGTGAAGTCTGATTCATGTGATTCTTTTTAGTTCTCAAAGGCTCGTTATCAGCAGGGGCAATGTCTATCCATGACAGTGGGAGTTAAGGCGTGTATATGGATGGTTGTTGCAATGGTCCAGACCTTATGAAGCTTACATATTGTTCAATCTTGTGGATTTTATAAGGTTATGATGTCAGACAACATGTCATGACATATGATTGCTGGATGTAGTTTTTTGTTGTGGTCTTAACAAGGACGTGATTGCTGGAGAATTTATTTTTCTCTGCAGTGTTTGGCGAAACTAAATGGAGTTCTTGTTGTTGTATGTTGCACATGATGTCTTAATATATTGGTATGATTCCCTTATTCTGGATGAGAAGAGTATACTTGAGGATCAGTAGAAGGCATGGTGATTTTACTTCAGATCACGTGATGGCTTTATGAACCATCACTTTCTTATAGATGAAGATGTTTAGAGAATACAAGAGAAGACAGACAATGTCTGACTAGTTGTTCAGGACATTACTTAGGACTTGTTTCCTTTGAGATCAAAAAGGAAATTCCTTGGAAGGTGTATTCAAGTACACGTCAGGAGGGAGTGTAAAATGTCTTTTGCGTGTGCATGTGCATGTGTTCAGGACAGATGTTGTAAAACAGTTTCAAAATAGTCCCTTAACTTTATTCAGTGTATCAGTTTAGTCCCTTAACTTTACTCAGTGCATCAGTGTAATCCCTTATCATATGTTAAAAAGTTTCATTATAGTATGAATGCCACTGTTTTATACGTCTATTTTTAATCAAGGTTTTATGTCTTGTTTTATACTAGAACAAACTCAAATCACATAATAAACTCAAAATATTCATAACACCAATTTATCTTATACATAGATTCGGAAAAACTAAAAATCACACAATAAACTAATCTAATTTGAAAATACAATGTTAAAATTACAAGATTCAATCCTAAACTCAAAATCCCAACAACCATTTACATTTGCAGCCATCCTCTTGTGTAGACAACCTCTTCCTTCAATGTTAAAATTTTATTCTTCTGCCTTTCAATTTTCAAATCCCTTTCATCAAGAATTTCATCACCAAACCACTTGAAGAAATTACAATCATTTTCCATGTGACTTCTGTAATTCCTACAACCCCAGAACTTTTTCTGTTAGGAAGTAAAATAAGAACCCTAACAAAATTAAAGAAAACTAAGAAATAAAAGATAATAAAAGCTAACTAAGAAAATAAAGATTCATTTCATTTCTTTGATACATAATGTCTTTAAGAGGCTACTTTATATAACACTAATAATGAATCATAAACATAAAAGTCCAAAGTCCAAATACTAATAAGACTCCAGTAAAATAGTCATACAAATATAAGTACTAAATAAACTTAAATATATATAAATCTATAATCTATTATTCATCCTATATCATTTTTCCAAAGTTAACATTGTTCATATCACTCAATACGAAGAACACATTCATCTTAACAAAAACACCCCCTCCTCTTGTTTCTACGAATTACATACCCAAATGTCATAGAGCTTTACTTGTTTGACATTGAAGCACTGTTTAAATTCTTGACATTGGACGGAATTGCAACAACACAAACAGAAGAAAGATGAAGTTAATGAAAAAAAAGGAAGATTAATTTTGAAGATGAAGAACAAACCCTAGAGAAAGAAACAAAGACTGAAAGTGAACGAATGAATCTGAAACAAAATAAGTAGAAACTCTACTTTATAATATAAATATTGAGTCAAATTTGTACCTTAAGCCTTGCTGTAAAACCACGTCAGCCAAACTTAACGATTTTTCAGAAAAGTTGACGGAAATGACCAATTCGATTAATGGAAGTGCTTTTAGAGACTAAAGAATAACATTCTTTTTATATAAAGTACTGAAGTAAAGCATTAAATTAAATTAAAGAACTTTGTAACTAATTATACCTTAAATATAATAACCAGATCAATATATTTATATTCTCTCTCACGGAGCAATACAAAGTTATATGTCCCATTCTTATGTTTTTCCTTCTAAAGTCTCTCAAAGCTAAGTGAAGGTAAGAGTTCTCCATTTAATTTTAAAAGTGTGTTTTCATTTTCAAACCAACCTCCAAAAGCTGAAAAAGATGCAATGAACAAACCGTGTGTATTCTAAAGAAAAAACTTAAAGTTGTGCATGATATTGTGAATAATGCCAAAACTGCATCAGTGTGAGAGTTACGCTGAAAAATGAATTGAATTCTCGACAAAACAGGTGCTAATTGGAAGGAAATGTAAAAGAAAAACTATAACCAGTTATGGTATTTTCCAATTGACAACAGAACAAACCGTGTTTACATCTTAAGAATAACTAGGGCTATGCGTGAAATTATGGTTGTTTTCAAATCCATATCACAGTGCAAGTTTTAAAACAATTTAGAACTTGAATATTTAGGAAAACATGACTTTGCAGGAGGTTAAAAACCCCCACAAAATACCCCGATTTCAAAATCCGAACATAAGCAGTTCAATTTTATTCAATTCAAAATAAAAAACAGAAAAAGGTCCTACCGGGAGTCGAACCCAGGTCGCTGGATTCAAAGTCCAGAGTGCTAACCACTACACCATAGAACCCATTTGGGAACAGAATAATATAAATAATTTATTATAACTATGAGTTAAATGTGAATTACTTCATAAAGACTATATATGTACTAACAATAGACAAAGTAATGGTTATGATATTAGAATTTGGAACCTGTTTGAAACAGATTTTGTTCGTTGTCCATAAAACAATAGACTAAGCAATGCTAATGATATTGGAACTTTAACTTTGAAGAGGCTAATACCTTAGTTTTCCCATGAAGTATAGGATCCCTAACAAGTAGCTTTGTTAAGATGCGGCCAACACTCCAAAGATCCCCGAAGAATCATTATCCGTTGAACTAAGCAAAAGCTCCAGTGGAAGATGCCATAATAAGGTATCTTCTAGTTATAATGAAGTTTGCTAACCCAAAACCGCAACCCTTCAATATTCCTTCATTATTCACCAAAAGATTTGATCCTCTGATGTCCCAGTACATCACACCCCGCGAGTGAACAAACTCAACACCAAATAACAATTGCTCCATATAGCACTAAATCTGCAAAGCAAACATGTAATGCTCAACATCATTTCCATTTGTGTAAGAGTATAACTACTTAATTAGAAAATTATAAAACTAAGAACATTTATCATCAAGGTTCTAAATTGAATTTTGCAACCACAATACATATTAGCAGTCTCTCCAACCGCATAATGAGTTCGTTATTGCAACATTTTTCTCGTAATATAAAAAATTGCACTACACCGACAACGACAATCACAACCATAATTTAAATCATATATTGTTATTTTTAAAATTAAAAAATTGTAAGGCTTTACTCAAAAAAAAAAAAGGAGCTCTTCTAGAAACTTTCAAATGTCTTAGCAAAAGCTAGACTAAGTATATGAAAATAAAGATTTAACCTTATTATTCGTGAACTTGATATCAGGACTGCCCAAGAACCTTACAATGCTGCATGTACTCAATCACATGGTAGGCGAACTAGATGTAATCCATCCTTGAAGCTTCACTAAAA
Source organism: Vicia villosa (assembly GCF_029867415.1). Lineage (NCBI taxonomy): Eukaryota > Viridiplantae > Streptophyta > Magnoliopsida > Fabales > Fabaceae > Vicia > Vicia villosa. The sequence goes on along the minus strand of NW_026705454.1, from coordinate 564,431 downwards.
CACAAAAATAGTTATTACTTGCTGGTGCCGAGGAAGATAATTAGAAAATAACAAGTTTAATGGACATCCGATGAACATCATGAATTCGTCTCGATTGCATCATGCCGTGCCGAGGAAGATAATTAGAAAATAACAAGTTTAATGGACATCCAATGAACATCATGAATTCGTCTCGATTGCATCAAAATAGGTCCTACCGGGAGTCGAACCCAGGTCGCTGGATTCAAAGTCCAGAGTGCTAACCACTACACCATAGAACCCATTTATAGTTTAGTTAAATAAAAACAGAAGAAAAAAAATAATCAATAAACTGTTTATAAGAGTAGAAGTTAAATAAACAAAATATTTTTACTCTTTAAATGATTTCAAGTATAAGCAAAAAACATGAGATCAAAGTGATAGAACATTAATAAAACCAATTGTTTATTTTCAAGGAAACCATACACTTGATATGCTTGTAATATAATTCCTCCACTATTTCAAAACTTCAGTAGTTGTTTAAGGTATTTGCACATAATTAAGGGATTGCTTAATTAATTGATTTGTATATTACTGAAATAGGAGTATTATAATCATTATATGCTTTAGAAACACTTATGAATAATTTATCAAAACTCAAATTATATTAATTATATTTAGGGAATATTAGGGGGAAAAGGTCAAATGTTTATTAAGAAGTCTTGAAACATAAGTAAAATGTTTAACCAACCATAGTTTTGAAATGGAGAGTACCTTCAGAAACCATGATCTCAAAACGGTTCGCCGGATGAGACACTCATTCCTTTCTAATAATAGCTCGTCAACCGTGTGTATTGCAGATAGTAGGGAGTCCTGAAAATTCAACATTTTCTCTTTGATCCTGATAACTCTGCATAGATTGTAACAAATAAATACTTATGTCAACCCAAGTACTCATATATTGCATGGTTGAACTTGTATTGAACAAAATTTGCTTGTCGAATAAAATAATAGACTAAGCAATGCTAGTGATATTGGAACACTAAAAAGATATATTTAAACCAGTGATGTCAATGACCGAAGGTGTTCTTTGGTTTTAAAAAGTGTTTCAAAACAACAAATTCAAATATAGTCTAGAAATTGTAATTTCCAATTGATTCATCTATTAAGCAATATTCAGACCAAATAACTTCATTTTCTAATGAGATGTAAACAACACAAACCAAACTATTATGCATCATGATATAGGAATCCATTAACTTTGAAGAGGCTTCAACCTCACATTTCCCTTGAAGTATAGGATTCTTAACAACTAGTCCTGCAAAGATGCAGCCAACACTCTAAAGATCCGCCGACGAATCATAATCTGTCAAACCAAGCAAAACCTCTATTGCGATACGACATGGTGACAACTACTTTGAGGCGCTCTTTTTTTCCGGAGCTAATGAAGTTCACTAACCCAAAATCTGCAACCTTCAATATTCCTTCATTATTCAACAAAAAATTTGATTCCTTAATGCCCGGTGCATCACGTCCCGTGAGTGAGAATACTCAAAAGCAGATAACAACTGCTTCATATAGTATTTGATCTGCAAAACAAACATGCATTGCTCAAACATCATTTCCACAGTATGCTATTACTCGCAGTAGTTGAGAACTAGAAGACAATTTTAATTTTTCCGAAGTGAAAAAGAACTTAAGGACATTAAAAACAGGTCCTACCGGGAGTCGAACCCAGGTCGCTGGATTCAAAGTCCAGAGTGCTAACCACTACACCATAGAACCCAATTGTGATATTTGTTAAATATAAACACTCAAAATGAATAAAATTTTTATAATAGAAGTTGATTGAGTGCTATTTTATAAAGACTAAAAATATGTTTCTAGTTTTTTTAATGATTTCAAAGACTAAGCAGAAAAACCTGCTGTACTAAGACATATTTCAACCAGTGTTGTCAATGACTAATGGAGGAAGGCCAAAAATCCGCTGTATGGCAATCATTATCTCTTCACAAATTACCTAAGGTGACCGGTGGTCAAAAATTCTGCCACGGAATTCTGCCATGGCTATTTAATAACACTAATTTCAAGATAATTAACTATAGAAAAGAGATGTAATTACCAACCAAAAAAAGAAAGAAAAGAGATGTAATCTAAAGACGGGTACGTAAAAAGTCCAGCCTTACCTTGCCTCCTCTGCCGCCCTTTGCTTTGCGTTGACTTCCTTGTTATGCAGGTACTTCAGCAAGCTTGATGGGTCACATGCATAAGGTTTTGTTTTGAAACACTGAAAGTGGTAAGGTGATAATATCAAAAAACTAGAAGAGTTCTTTAATACATATTCCAATGATGAGTAGTCATAGGATTGTATTTAGGCCTAACATAAGAAAAAGGAATTGATTAACATTTATGAATACCCCTAAAATTAAATTACCAATGCGGATCATATACTCTATCAGTGTAAAAAAATTTAAACGTTCAATCAAGCATAATTGTCGGATCGTTTTTGATTTTTATCATAACTACTTCTAAAATCACACATATTATTGATTGTGTTTTGTTAACAATGTCAGACTTTTTACACTGATGGTGTATCAAAACTAAACTCATGATACGTATATTCTATCTTTTTTGAGTATTTCCAATCAACAACAGAATAAACAGCATAACATGAATTCTCAACAAGTTCCAAAATCAGAGCAACCTACCTCTAATATGAGAGATGTGGCAGTTCCATGTTTGTTAGGTTCAATGGAGAGAAGAGTTTGTAGCAAATGTGCATTGCTTGGAGGCAAATCTTTAAAGTACTCTCAGAAGAAGCAACCATCACATGGTTGTCGCGGCTGAATCAAAGTTGCACTAGAAAATTCATTCTTTTTCCATCAGGTGGGGGAGCCACAAATCTTAAAAAATTTATGTAATTGTCACCTGCATATATTTATTAAAAAAAAATGAATCACTTCCTTTTATAAAACACAATGTAAATCAGTATTATCAACTGTAGATCGTGAAAAATAACAATGGGTCATCATGAGGAGGCATTTTTCATTGGAGCCTTTCTTTCATCCTCAAGCGGAAGTTTTTTCATCCACATATACACTTGTATGCCTCCTATCCACCACCATGTGTAGAGGACTTTCGATACAAGTGAGTCAGTCCTTCACTCGAACCAAAGGTATGATAGGTGTATGAGTTCTCTCACTAATAAATGCAAGTCTCCACTTTTCTAATCAATGTGGGACTTTCCCACACTTCTTAACTTACACTTGCTTTTTCTCAACAATAACGTTATAGCTAACTCTATTTGACAACTCTTCATACTAAATATTGAAGAACATTAGTGGTTTGTTAAATTTTGATTATAGCGCTATTGCGTCTCGATATCTGTTATTTGAACACGGATGTAAATAAGTATCTCATTCTTCAGTTTGATTATATCCCCCATATTATCCATGCCACAACAATCAGCATTATCAAATTAAATTGCTACAATGAGGTGTTATAATTTTTTCCCTTTACACATTAGCAAAATTAATTTAAGCTTTATATCAGAGAAGTAATTTGATTAAGTTTACCATTTTCTAATGAGATGCATCAAAATATAGGAATGTAGTAACTTGGAAGAGGCTACCACCTCAGGTTTCCCATGAAGTATAGGATTCCTAAGAAGTAGCTCCGCAAAGATGCAGCCAACACTCCAATGATCCACCGACAAATTATAGTCTGTTGAACCAAGCGAAAGCACCGGAGGACGATACCATAAGGTGATAAGACACCTAGCGAGGGGCTCTTTTATCTCAGATCTAATGAATTTCCCTAAACCAAAATCTGCAACCTTTGATGTTCCGGCGCATCATTCCTTCATTATACACCAAAAGATTTGATCCTTTGATGTCCCCATGGATCACGCCCTGCAAGTGAAAATACTCAACAGCAGATAACAATTGCTTCATAAAGCACTTAATCTGCAAAACAAACATGGAATGCTCAGCATCATTCACATTTGTGTAAGGTTATATCTACTTAATTAGAAAGTTTTAAGACTAAGAACGTTTATCATCAAGGTTCTAAATTGCATTCTGCAACCGCAGTACATATTACTAGTCTCTCCAACTGCATTATGAGTTCGTGACCGCAACATTTTTCCCTTAATGGAAAAATTACAATATACCAACAACAGAAACCACAACTACAATTTAAAATATTTATCGTTATAATAATTTTTTGCAGGGCTTAACTAAAAAAGGGAGCCCTTCCATAAATTCTCAAATGTCCGAGCAAAACTCGGGTATACGAGGGGATCGAAAAACAGGTCCTACCGGGAGTCGAACCCAGGTCGCTGGATTCAAAGTCCAGAGTGCTAACCACTACACCATAGAACCCAATTGTGATGTTTGTTAAATATACACTCAAAATGAATTTTTATAAGAATAGAAGTTGAATACGTGTTATTTTATAAAGACGGAACCATATAACCGATTGTCCCATTTTTGGAAACCATATACTTAATGTGTTTGTATTTAAGGTATTTGCACATAATTAAAGGATCACTTAATTCATATGCATAAATACTGAAATACTCCTATTATAATCATTACATGCTTTAAAAAATACTATAAACAGGTCATAACTAATCTAGCAAATATCAAATTATGTTATAATTAATTTAGTGGTATATTTGGAAGAAAATGTCTATATGTATTGGATTTCTAAAATACCAAAAGCTTTGAAACATTACTCAAATGTTTAACCACCTGTTGTTTTGAATGTTGAATGTGTCTTTCCGAAAACATGATCTTCGGACAGTTCGCTGGATGTGACGCTCATTCCTTTCTAAGAGCCTTTCAACCGTGTCTTGAAAATTCAACATTTTCTCATTGATCCTGATAACTCTGCTGGGATGGCAATAAATAAAGAGTAATGTTAACCCAAGCAGACATAAATTACATGGTTGAACAACTCAAGATATACTAATTAACATTTTTCTTTCCACTATACCCTTGAGCATATGCAGGAATTTCACCCTTTAAAGGTGCATAAGTGGAATGTCGCAGGTTCAAACTCGCGTCCCTGCAGTCTGATGTCCCTGCACAGATAACAAGTGACATTATTGATTTTGATAAGGTATATTGGGATTAGACTAGATAAAAACATGAGAACTTATAAAGCATTTAGTGATTGGAATAGGAGAATTTAATTACAGGTGATAATTCTTGCCAACTTACAAACTTTCCATTGAGTCATCGACCGTTCTTGCAAGTGGTACTCGTCAGAAGCATCAAATAAGTATTTCCGATTGAACCTACTCTATGGATTTTCCTTTGAAGAGTTAGAAATTTCAATTGGGTCATGATGGCCTCTAGAGTTGGTGTTCTCCCACAAAACTCCTTACTTTCCTGATTTATGGTATCCAAATGATTTTTGAGTTAAATACAGAGGAATCCAAAGTATTGATACTCTGTTCACTAAAAAATGATAGTAAACAACATGATCGAATTGAAGTGTTGTCTTTTCGGCTTTTTGCCCAAGCAAAGCCACTTATATTGAAACTTGTAATGGTCCAGAAAAAGAAATATCTCCTTGAGACACAATCTTCATATGGGAAGCATATTCATGTATACTATTGACCTTGTGAGAATTTTAAGTTTGATTTGCTGAAACCTGCAAAGAGAAATCTGAAGTGAGAATTGGTTTATGGTAAATTAAATCATTACTGTAAATAAACATGCATGTACATAACATAACCAATACAAACAACAACAACAACAACAACAACAACAACAACTACAACTGGGCCTTATCCCACTGAGTGGGGTCGACTACATAAATCAACTTTCGCCGACACTTCTAAAAATGGTGTGTCCATGTCCAGAGACACCGACACTTACTCGGATACTTTTGAGTAGTTTAATTTATTCATCTTTTCAAATTATAATTGGTGTCGTGATATCAGTGTGGTTTTCGTCGTGCTTCATAGGCCTTATGGTATATTTTGCCCTAATATTCTTTTCTGCAATCAAATATTTCTGGTGAAAAAAATTACTAATTTTACATGAGATTGTATACAACAACAACAACTTCTTTGATTCCTTTATTTAGAATTATTGAGGTTACTAAATTTATGGATATAAAAATAAATAAATAAATAAATAAATATAATAACAGTGGTGAACCTTCTCGAGTTTGTTACGTCATCGGCGCGAAGGGGAACACAGCCGGGAATAGCTTCACCAGCTACGGCGCTAAGCCAAGCCGGTCACCATTTGAACTCGTTCGCCGTAACTCGCTCACTCTCCTTTGTAACGCGGTTGAGTTTTCATTCGCCGGCGTCACCGACAGTGCTTGCTTCGAACGACGGGTTTTGATTTTGAGTTGCACGTTTTTATATAGAGAAGAGGAAATCAATTTTGGTTAGAGATGATTTGCGGAAAAGGAATTTCGTATTGGTTGCTCAGTTGTAATTGAGTGTTGACTCTTTTTTGGCTTTTCGTTGCTCCGATAACTGCGGAAGAGACTCGGCGACGAAGAATATTTTGGTAAATATGTTTTAATAGATAGTATCGGTACCCTAAACCAATCAAATACTATAATTTCATGTCATATCATTTGGGGACAACTTCTCTACCCATCACAAAAAGATGGGTAGTGTACCTTCAACCAATCACATGTCACCATTTAATTTATTTATATTTAATTAATTATTAAATAGAATAATTATTTAATGTTTTCAATGTATTTTACACTAAAGGTAACCTTACCCAACTTTTTGAGTTGGGTAAATAAGAATTCACCTATTTATTTTAAAATAAATTAACATTTAATAATAGTTTGCACTAAAGACATGGTACCCAACTTGAATTCATGGGTACCAAAGAATTTACCTTAAAAAATAAGCAAAATAAAATGGTTAGACTAAATCCAAGGAGTAGAAATTGAGCAGGAGAGATAACAGCAGAGGAAATGGTCATACCTCACTCTATTATTCATTCTCCTATTGAATTAGGCATTAGTTGCCAACCTTCCAAGTCAACAACACTCGCTTTGTTGTATCGAGGATTCACTATATCACATCAAGGCTATATTCCAACATTTCATCAAACATTTTAGGTTCCCTAGCAGACAATAGTGTCGTCTTAGAAAATTGTGAGTGCACTATCTTATTAGAAATGTTCTGCATGATGTCAAAATTATAATATTTAGTATTTGTGTATATTGGACCTTATATCTTATGTTTAGTTGCGCATTCTAACCTAAAGATATTTAAAGCATTTTAGAAAAGTTTTTACAAGTCAAAATTAAGTTTTTATGTTAAAAATATGAGCATAGGTCGACACATGCTGTGAATTTTGCATAACCAAAGTTTCTGGTCATTATAGGTCGACACATCCAGCTTATAGGTCAACCTATACTGAGTGTTTTTGCAAAATATAATTTTCTGATCAACATAGGTCGACATATACAAGTTTCAAGTCGACACATAAACAACATAGATCAACACATATGAATTTCATGTTGACACATAGACAACATAAGTTAAAACATAGACAACACAAGTAAACACATACGAATTTCAGGTTGTCACGTAGACAGGTCGACACATACTGTATGTTTTGCAAAACAAAAGTCTCTCAATTTGAGGTCGACACGTTTGACCATAGGTCGACACATATAAACAAAATTGCCTTTATTGCCAAGGACTATGCTTCTTGATCAGTTGAAGGAGCGGGAAATTCTCATGTGAACCACTCAGGGCCATGCAGCAGATTCACAACTTTAAACTTCAAATAACATAGCATCTTATTTTGACATAAAACAACTTCAAAAATAGCAAGTCTTAAAGGAAAATAACTCGAAAATTCAGCAACGGAATAAAATCAACAATCAATAAAACATGCGTTCATCCTCCCGAGTGCTACGTATCAGAGCGACGACACTGACTCAAACTGACAGCAACTAAATCTTCACTCACTGCGGATCACCCTACACGTTACCAGTATAAAGGCAACGGCCAGCAAGAAAAAGGGTGAAATATCTACCAATATAATTGAGATTATGATAAATAATAATATATTAGTTAGATTGCATAAAACTACCATGTCATGGTATTATCATCTCAATCACTTCACCTCACATCATTATATCCAACAAGCTATTTAATTCTCAATTCAAATCACAACACTTCACATCGATTCATACTCATGCAATATAGAATGTGACACTAACAATGCACATGCATGTGGTACCCAGGGCTTCAGTCCCCATCGCTAAAGTACAAATAAATAGAGGCATCAACAAGTCATAAACCTTCATCGTAGTTTGTCAATCCATGCCGTTGCAAAAATATGCAAATGTATGTGACTCGATGAATGCAACATCACATACTCAAGAACAACAAATCTCATCGCAAGGCATACACCTATATCATTATTATTACCAAAATATAGATGGTAATTCATCGTCACAATAATTCCTTCATTTCGGATTATTAACAAAATATTAGCATCACAACATCAACGATATATTACAAAGAAAATAGCGGCATAATGGAGTATTCCCGGAACAGCCCCTTCTAAGAATATACTAACTGGCAATATATTTTCTGCTGCTAAAATCACTACTGGTATCCTCTGCTACATACTACTGCTAATTATACATATGCTATTAGTATTTCTACTATGCTATTAAAACTTATACTGAGATTTCAAATTAATCTTCTAACTTATTGCTGGTAATCATACATCGACTTTGCTATAATTAAAACTCTGCTAATCCAGCTTCTATTACTGTATCAATTTCATGTGACGTGCTTCTACTAATTACCTTGTTGTTACTAAATTTAATTAGGAGATAAGAGGGAATTATACTAATTAGACGTTACCGTATCACTAAGAAACACTAAGGAGAAAATGGTGGCCCCCACCCCTTAAAGTGAAGCGCCTGCCCCCACCCTTATAGTCATAAGGGGCGCCCATCCTAGACTTATGGGGTGCCCGCCCCTTAACCTCTGTAGCCCCCGCCACAGTTTCCTTCTTCCTCCAACCATTACTCTTCTCTTCTACCAATTCACAAAATATTCTCAGAATTTGATCAATACATAATTTTATCAACGAACCAGTAACACAACAATCAGCAATTACATGGATATCAATAACATTAACAACGCCTACTATACAAAGACATTAAATCATGCTAAATCAGCACAACCATTCATTGATAGAAACAATTTCTTATTAATTTCAAAAGCATACAGCAGACAATACCAAACACAAACAACAAATAACACCAAACACAGTAGTATTTTTTTAACAACCCCGCATATCATCGATCATATTCCCGTTTGTAGAGTTAGAACCCCTCCCTTTACCTTGGATTAAAGGTCACTCTAAAATTCTCCGATTGAATTTCCCAACCTTGCCTCTATGTGTTGCAGCTGCTACGTATCCTCTCCAAACCCTTGCTTTTGTTTTTGTTCTGCTAACCTAGTTTTTACTAATATTTCTAATGTTATATATTTCCTCTAATTCCAATTAACTAATATAATAGAAACTCTATTTTTTTGTTATTTCTAATGGGCTTAATTCACACTCCCACAATTCTACTGCTAACACAAGAACTAGGCCCACTTACTAATTAGTCTCATTTAATCTACTATTATTTCTACGACTAAATCGACTAATTTAATCAACTAGCCACACAACAGCTTAAATCGACATATCAATATCTCAACACTTCACGACAATTAATCGGAAATCAATTAATAAAATAATTAATTAATTACGGGCATTACAACTCTCCCCCACTTATAATATTTTCATCCTCGAAAATTTACCTGATTCGAACAACTCAGGATAAGATTCCCGCATCTTGCTTTCCAACTCCCACGTCATGCTTTCTCCGGCAGCTCCCGACCAGACCACTTTCACCAAAGCAATCTCCTTGCCTCTTAGCGTCTTTGTTTCATCATCCTCGATTCGTACAGGCATCGTCTCCACCGTAAGATTATCTCCTACTTGCACATCATCCATATGAATCACATGAGATGGATCTGAAATATACTTTCAGAGTTGGGACACATGGAACGTCATGCAAATTCGAAAGATTAGGAGGTAAAGCCACTCTATTAGTGACATTTCAAACTCTGTCCAAAATCTGATACGTACGGACCATTAAACGAGGAGTGAGCTTCTTAGAATTCAATGCTCGCCCCACACCGGTCACCGGTGTGACTCTCAAAAACATGTGATCTCCCGCCTAAAATTCCAAATCTTTCCTTCGCTTGTCATGATAACTCTTTTGTCTACTTTGAGAAGTTTTCTTCTTCTCTCGAATTAATTTCACCTTCTCGATAGTCTCTCGAACAATTTCCGGTCCAAGTACTACATTTTCTCAAGATTCATGCCAACACAAAGGAGTCCTACGTCTCCGACCATACAACGCTTCAAAAGGCGCAATTCCAATACTAGAATGTTAATTGTTATTATAACTGAACTCGATCAATGGAAGATAAGTGTCCCACAAGACTCCCTGCTCAAGAACACATGCTCTTAACAAATCCTTCAACGACGGAATAGTCCTCTCCGTATGACCATCTGTCTGAGGATGATACGCAGAACTCAATCTCAGCTTAGAACCCAACGCCTCTTGGAAACGCTTCCAAAAATTAGAAGTAAACCTCGAATCTCTATTCGACACAATACACAAAGGAACACCATGCAAATTTACAATTACACTAGTATAAATCTCCTCTAACTTTGATACTGGATAAGTGATGTTAATAGGAATAAAATGAGCCGACTTCGTAAGCCTATCAACAATCACCCAAATTAAATCATGTCCTCTCAAAGTATTAGGTAATCCTGTCACAACGTCCATTGAAATGTTATCCCACTTCCATTTTGGAACTTCTAACGGTTGCATCAACCCTGTAGGCTTCTGATGTTCAATTTTCGACTTATGACAAGTTAAACATGCAAACACAAACTGCGCTACATCACACTTCATCCCAGGACACGAAAACAAATTCTTCAAGTATTGATACAATTTAGTAGCTACTGGATGATTACTCAAATTACTTCTATGACTTTCCTCAAGAATCACTTTCTTCATCTCTGCATCATCAAGAATACAAATTCGATCACGGAATCTCAACACACCTTTCGCATCTAACATGAAATCCTTATTCTCAGACTGATCGGTTCCAACCATCAAAACTACTAATTTCACATTTGACTTCTGAGATTCTTTGATACTATCCAGAAAATCATTATTAATCTTCAGCATTCCCAACATAACACTCCTCAGTGTCACTTGACACACCAAACTCATATCTCTGAACTGCTCAATTAACTCCAACTCCTTAACCATCATTTCCGACATATGCAAAGTCTTTCGGCTTAAAGCATCAGCCACAACATTAGCTTTTACTTGATGATAATTCAAATCGAAATCATAATCTTTTAATAACTCCAACCATCTTCGTTGTCTCATATTCAATTCCTTCTGAGCAAATAAATATTTTAAATGCTTATGGTCACTAAATACTTCGAATCTAGAACCATGAAGATAATGCCTCCAAATATTCAATACAAAAACAACTGCAGCAAGCTCTAAATAATGCATAGGATAGTTCTTCTCATGAGTTCTCAACTGTCTCGATGCACAAGCATCTACTTTATCATTTTGCATAAACACACCTCCTAAACCCATCTTAGAAGCATCACAATACACCACAAAAGATTCTTCTGAATTCGACAATGTCAAAATCGGAGCCGACGTCAATCTTTTCTTTAATTCAGTAAAACTTTCTTCACATTTGATGTCCCACACAAAATCCTTATCCTTACAAGTCAACTTAGTCAACAGAAGTGTCAACTTAGAAAAACCTTCGATAAACCTTCTATAATAACCAGCTAATCCCAAAAAGCTTCTAATCTTGGTAGCCGACTTTGGAGTCTCCCATTGTAACACGGCATCTACTTTGGATGGATCTACGATAATTCCATCACCTGAAATAACATGACCAAGAAAATTAACTTCCTTTAACCAAAATTCACACTTGGACAATTTCGCATACAACTTCTTCTCTTTCAAAACTTGTAATACTAATTTCAAATGTTCAGCAGGCTTCGCTTCTGATTTAGAGTAAATCAAGATATCATCAATAAACACCACAACAAACCGATCCAGAGCTCTAGTTAATTTCAAAAATTTGTCAATGGTGCTTTCGCTTCCATGATAGCCTTCATTTTGTTCTGGTTAATCTCTATCCCCTTTTTATAGACCACAAAGCCCAAAAAGTCTCTGGCCTGCACAAAGAAAGCACATTTAAGAGGATTGATCTTCAGGCTATGCTTTCTCATCCTTTCGAATGATTGGCGAAGGTGATCCAGATGACTCTCATATGATACAAATTTTATTACTATATCATCAATGTAAACCTGCATAAAGGTTTCGATGAAGTCATGATATATAGAATTCATTGCCCTTTGGTAAGTTTCCTGAGCATTTTTGAGTCCAAAAGGCATGACTATCCATTCATAGGTACCTATTGCCCTAGGGCATCGAAATGCTGTTTTTAACACATCTTATTCAGCAATGAAGATTTGGTTATATCCAGAGTATCCATCAAGCATACTTAGATACTCAAAATTTGTAGCTGAATCAATCAACATTTCTTCCACCGGCATTGGATATTCGTCTTTAGGAGTTACAGCATTTAGGTCACGAAAATCTATACATATTCTTAAAGAACCATTTTTCTTAATAACAGGAGCTATATTTGCAATCCATTCGACATACCTTGTGGTCCTAATGAATTTGCAGCAAAGAAGTCTTTCGACTTCCTTTTTAATATTGGAGAGGATATCTGAGGTGAATCTTCGTGGAGTCTTCTTGATGGGCTTATTTCCATCCTTCATAGGTAGCTTCAATTCAACCAGATCTCTTCTTAAACCAGGCATTTCGTCATAATCCCAGGTGAAACAGTATTTGTTCCCTTTTAGCAATTGAATCAACTTAGCCTTTTTTCCTGGGCCGAGCTTTGCACTTATGTATGTGATTCTTTTCGTGGTCCCGTCTCTAAGATATATTTCTTTGAGGGGGTCCTGTGCCAACATCTTTGCGCTTGTGGTGACCAGGTCTCTTTCGAATCCTAGAGGCACTTCATCATAAATAACATAAAGCCTCTGGTCCATTCCTTTGACTGATACATGTCGATCAGGGGGCTCAGGCTTGTAGTGTACCCCAGGTCCTTTTGTGTGTAGGTCATTTTATATGGCTTCGATAGCAATGATTTTAACTTTGGCTTCTAAATACGTCATTATTTTGTTCTCTACCAAATAAGCCGAAAGCTTTTCGAAGAAAATGGCTTCATACATAGTTGAAATTCTGGTGCAACAGACCCACATGTCATATAGGATTTCGAGACATCCGGTATGTCAGAAATTACACAGGCAAGATAAAAACAATTTCATGCAGTACTGAAAGTTAAAGATCACAAGTGATTGTCAACCCAGTTTGGTGACAAACACACCTACTTTGGGGACTACCAAGCCAGGATTGAAGTTCACTATCATCAGTATCAATTTGAAGCTAAAAAACCTTCGATTTATAACTTCTCACTTAATTACTACCCAATGAGAAACTTCTACCTAAGACTCACTAAGATATGAGGCCCCCTTCAAACACAAACAGCGATACCCTACAGTATCAAACAATCACAGAAGGCTCACTTCTTTGACAATACCTAGTTAAGACTCTTGACTAATAACAATAACTTAGAGTTACTTCATAGCTTCCTCCAAGAACAATACACCTCTTGCCTACAGGCTTCGAGGTAAACACTACTTCTCTTGCTTCACAGCTTTGAGAGGAACATGGTGATCTTCCCACAACCCGGGAGATTCACCTTGACAAACCCAAGACTTCTACATCTTGAGCCATATCAATCTAAGTCACAAATCCTTATATTTATATCTTGTACCCAACTGGATTTGGGCTTCTAATCACATCTTCATTAGCTTCTACAAATCAGCAGTTACTTCTGCTACAAGAAAGGTCTTCAATCATTTGTTTCCTAAATATTCTCTTTATTTAGAAACTTTATATTCTTCAAATATTCTGATTGATTCTTATGACCTGTTAAACATATACCACCTTATATGATTGCATCATATCTCTTAATATATCTATGGTTGTCGAATCATAATAAATTTAACTTATCCACTTCAGTTCAGGCACGATGTCGTATGATGTTATATATGACATCTCATACGACATGTCATTCCAGATGTTGAGACATCTCAACACAACATGTCTTTACATGAGATAGAACTTCTTTCTCAACCTGTTCCTGTTAACAAGTTAATTCAGCCTATCTACTAAACCTGCTTTATTTGTTTTACTAAAATTAATGTCAATCCTAAAGTTAGAGAACTTACAATCTCCCCCTTTGGCAAATTTTGGCTAAAATAAATAATTAAATCAATTAGAAATTACAACTTAGCAGGTTAGAAATTACACATCTACTAGAAACAGTAGATCTCAACAACTGTGTAGTAGACTTCAGCAACTGTGGACAGATTCAGTCTTCAAATAAGATGTCAAGACATCTTGCGCAACACCTTCAATCCAATATTCTGAATCAGCTCCATTGTAGCTGGAACCTTAACACCAACCAACAGAAACCTCAGGATCAACGAGAAAGGATCCAGAGGTCATTAGGTGTATAGGAGGAAGAAGATGAATTACACTCCCCCTTAACCCAGGAACCAATTCTTCTCACAGAAGACCAATGGTGGCATAAGAGAAACTAATAAGCCTTTTTTTATCAACAGCCACCAGTCGACCTAGAGCATGAGAGGAAACTTAAGAAGTATCCACATGCTACCCCGGGTAACTCAGAACACAGGTCACAACTATGTTCATAACTTAGATCACAAATCACAAATGCATTTCCTTCCAGACCAGATACTAGACATGACTGCTTCCTCTTTGACATGTCTGATCAGCAATTGAGAAGCCCAGTTCTAGACTCGTTCGAGTTAATCCTTTCTCCCCTTTTTTGGTGAAAAATTGACAAAGACAACCCTCAAAAAACCAAAGACAGACAGAGCTCACCCACACACAAACGAAGCCCATGTTTGGAGATGGTAACAAATACTTCACCGGATGGTAGAGGCAAGAGGAGATCTCTTTAAAGAACTTACAATTGGTCTTCTCTTAATTCAGCCTATAGTTAGAGAACTTAATTCAGCCTAAAGTTAGAGAACTTACAATGGTCAAAGTCTTCGTCAGACTAGCCTGTTGGTCGTACTCTTGGAAGTCCTTCGACGTTATCTTGTTTTCCCATGATTTCTCTGTTAGAACAAGATTTGTTCTGATCAATTATCTTAGTTTTGATGATAACAATAATATGAATTTTGCTTAAGATAATATGGTACTCTAATCCAATGCAATTTCCTTTTCAGGAAATATATAAAGAGTACGCATAATTCAGCGCTCAGAAGCTTTGTCTCAAGGGTTCAGCATGCAACATCAGAACATGGTCTGGCAAGACATCAGAAGATGGTCGAAGCAGAATCAGAACATGGGTCTATGGAAGCATCAGAAGAACAAGAGAACAGAAGCACTGAAGTTCTGATGGTATCACGCTCAGAAGCACTTCAAGGTCAGAAGATCAGAAGATGCTATGCACCAAGCTGTTTGACTCTGATGATATTCAAACGTTTTATTCACAAACATCAGATCAGAAGAAAGTACAAGTGGCAAGCTACGCTGACTGACAAAAGGAACGTTAAAAGCTACTAAAGGCTACGTCAGTAGACACAGCGTGAACAAGGCTCGAGGTAGTTGACAAAAGCGTATAACATTAAATGCGATGCTGTACGGAACACGCAAAGCATTAAATGCACTCAACGGTCATCTTCTCCAACGCCTATAAATATGAAGTTCTGATGAGAAGCAAGGTTAACGAATTCTACATCTATTCTGTGAATATCAACTTGCTGAAACGCTGTTCAAATCAAAGCTCAGAATCTTCATCTTCATCAAAGCTCACTACATTGCTGTTGTAATATATTAGTGAGATTAAGCTTAAACGTTAAGAGAAATATCACAGTTTGTGATTATCGCTTTTAAGAAGCATTTGTAATACTCTTAGAATTGATTACATTAAGTTGTAAGGAACTAGAGTGATCGTGTGGATCAGAATACTCTAGGAAGTCTTAGAGGTTATCTAAGCAGGTTGTAACTAGAGTGATCGTGTGGATCAGTATACTCTAGAAAAGTCTTAGAGGGTATCTAAGCAGTTGTTCCTGGAGTGATCAGTGTGTGATCAGAAGACTCTGGAAGACTTAGTTGCTGACTAAGTGGAGAACCATTGTAATCCGTGCGATTAGTGGATTAAATCCTCAGTTGAGGTAAATCATCTCTGCGGGGGTGGACTGGAGTAGTTTAGTTAACAACGAACCAGGATAAAAATAACTGTGCAATTTATTTTTATCTGTCAAGTTTTTAAAGCTACACTTATTCAAACCCCCCCTTTCTAAGTGTTTTTCTATCCTTCAATTGGCATCAGAGCGCCGGTTCTAAGGTGCAAGCACTTAACCGTGTTTAGAAAAGATTCAGGAAGAGAAAAACGCTTCAGTAAAAGATGGTTGATGAAAGTGAAAAGTCTACACCTGCATCTACATCTGGCTCTGCTGAGCAATACAACGGTAACAATGGTTATACTAGACCGCCGGTATTTGATGGTGAAAACTTTGAATACTGGAAAGATAAACTGGAAAGTTACTTTCTTGGTCTAGATGGTGATCTATGGGATCTTCTGATGGATGGTTACAAACATCCAGTAAATGCCAGTGGCGTAAAGCTGACAAGGCAAGAAATGAACGATGATCAGAAAAAGCTTTTCAGGAATCATCATAAATGCAGAACTGTTTTGCTGAATGCTATCTCTCATGCTGAGTATGAGAAGATATCTAACAGGGAAACGGCCTATGACATATATGAGTCCTTGAAAATGACTCATGAAGGAAATGCTCAAGTCAAGGAGACTAAAGCTCTAGCTTTAATCCAGAAGTATGAAGCCTTCAAGATGGAGAATGATGAAGACATTGAAAAGATGTTTTCAAGATTTCAAACTCTTACTGCTGGATTGAGAGTTCTTGACAAGGGATACACCAAGGCTGATCACGTAAAGAAGATCATCAGAAGCTTACCCAGAAGATGGGGTCCTATGGTGACTGCATTCAAGATTGCAAAGAATTTGAATGAAGTTTCTCTGGAAGAGCTTATCAGTGCCTTGAGGAGTCATGAAATAGAGCTGGACGCAAATGAGCCTCAAAAGAAAGGTAAGTCTATTGCATTAAAATCCAATATCAAGAAATGCACTAACGCTTTTCAGGCTAGAGAAGAAGATCCTGAAGAATCAGAATCTGAAGAAGAAGATGAACTGTCTTTGATCTCCAGAAGGCTAAATCAACTCTGGAAGACCAAGCAAAGGAAGTTCAGAGGCTTCAGAAGTTCAAAGAAATTTGAACGTGGAGAATCTTCTGATGACAGAAGATTTGACAAGAAGAAGGTCATGTGCTATGAATGCAATGAGCCTGGACACTTCAAGAATGAATGTCCAAAACTTCAGAAGGAAAATCCCAAGAAGAAGTTTCATAAGAAGAAAAGTCTTATGGCAACCTGGGATGAGTCAGAAGATGATTCAGACTCTGAAGATGAGCAGGCTAACTGTGCGCTGATGGCGACAGAAGATGACGGATCAGAATCTACATCAGAATCAGATTCTGAAGAGGTATTTTCTGAACTTACTAGAGATGAGTTAGTTTCCGGTCTAACTGAACTTCTGGAACTCAAGTCTCAGATCAGTCTCAAATACAAAAAGCTGAAAAAGCTATTTGAATTTGAAACAAAGAAGCTTGAGTTGGAGAATTCTGAATTAAAAGAAAAACTTTTAAAATTATCCAATAATGTTGGATCTCCTTCTGATTCAGAAAAATCCACTCCTAGTCTAAACCATATTCTGAAAGAATATGATTTAAGTTTCAGGAAGTTCTTATCTAGAAGTATTGGCAGAAGTCAGCTAGCTTCTATGATATATGCTGTGTCTGGAAACAAAAGAGTAGGCATTGGTTTTGAGGGTGAAACCCCATACAAACTTGAACCTGTTGATGAAATGAAATTCACATACAAGCCATTGTATGATCAGTTCAAGTATGGCCACTCCCATGATATTAGGCACACTTCACATGCTCAAAGTTTTCACATAACACACACCAAAAAGCATGTGACACAACCTAGGAAATATCATGAAACTCACATTAAACATTATCATGCTGTTCCTCCTATTGCTTACAATGTTAAACCCAAGTTCAATCAGAACTTAAGAAAATCTAACAAGAAAGGACCCAAGAAAATGTGGGTACCAAAGAAAAAGACTATTTCTTTTGCAGATTCTCTTGGCGACAAAGAAGATAAAAGTCAACATGACATGTCTCCTGGACTCAAGTTGGTCTCAACACTTGAAGGGAAGAAAGATTGTCTTCCAAGTTCTGGTTCTTAAATCTGTTGAAGAAACTATGTTCGTAGGAAATCAGAAAAGAAAGTTTATTAGTCTTGGAACCATCTGTTTTGTTTGTCTCTAAAGCATTGATGTTTCGTTCTTGATTATTCTAAATGCTCTAAATGCTACAAAATATACAATATTGAAACATTAATTGTGGACGAATCAATAAATATCTGGTTTGATGATAAACTTGTTTTTGATGAAACAAAGCAGCTTAAGAATTTCTGCAGATACAGTTTTGTCTTATCAGAAGCTGCAGAACAAAGAAGTGAACCTCCAGAAGCTGTGTATATCAGAAGTAATGGATCAGAAGATCATTCAGATTTATATCAGCACACTTCAGAAGGAGTGTTTCCTGAAGAGAAACTTGATCAGATCAGAAGCAGTGATCTGAATCTGAAGGCGTAAAGTCTATTCTGAAATTTACAGCTGTCATCTATTATCTGATGGTGAACACGTGTCTGTACGGTTAGTACAAAGCGTGCAGTTGAAAAGACGCCGACCTAGGTAACTGTTTTAAATCATTTCATTTACCACGTTCTCTCTCCTTACGTCACTCATCATTTAATAAAATTGATTTCTTTTGATTCTGGAACTGTTCAGTTTATATTTCTTATTATTTTCCTTTTCAAATCCGTCTCTATATATTCTTTTCAAATCATATCTTACATCTTTTTCGCTCCCTTGTCTCTCTCTCTCCTTGCATTCTCTCGTTTGAAAAGTTCTTAGCCGTTTTCTAAAAACCCTAATCGAAAACCCAGTTCGCTCTTCTTGTTCGTTTTTGTTCATTCTGCATCCATGGCTGCCTTTTCATCCCAAAATGCTGAGTCATCTGTTCCTCATCATCTCCAAGAAGAAACTTTGCAACTCACTCCTGTTGTTGCATGCTCCATTCCTAAAGATGAATTGGAAGTTCTGTGTGAACTCATGGTTGACTTTGACAACATTGAAGAAAACCAATTTCACCTTAAAGAAGACATCATCTTTCAAGGATGGACCTCGTTGTTTGCTGAGTTCGTTGGTCCAGTTTATCCGGATCTTGTCAAGGAGTTCTGGGCACATGCTGTGGTTGCTCCAAAATCTATACTTTCTTTCGTCCATGGAAAGTTTGTTGTTATTACTGAAAACATCCTGAGAATGATGTTTGATCTGAAAAACCCTGAAGGGGTTTATGAGTTTGATCAAAGGGCAGATTTGGGAGATGTTCTATCCACTCTCTATCTAAATGTCAAGAAAACAAAACACGTCAAGGATTTGAAAGATGTCTACAGAATCTGGACAAAGATCCTTCTTGGGTGTTTCTACCATAGGAAAGCAACACATGCCTCGGATTTCATCAGTAATGATCAAAGGTATATTCTGTATTGCATTGCCACTCAGAAGAAGGTTGATGCGATTTACATTATCTTCAACCATATGTGGAAAGCAGTAAAGGATTCCAGAAACGCTTTCAGAAAAGAAAATGGTGGAACAATCATTCCTTTTGGTAGAATTATTACAAACCTTCTGGTGCATTCCAAGATTGTTGAGAGTCTGGAGTCTGAAGGTATTATCAAAGACCTTGCTGTCACCTCTGGAGCCTGTCTGAATGCTTTTTCTTTAAAGAAGATGAAAATAATTGACACTATCCTCAAAGTTCCCAAACCTCTAGCTGGAACAAGAATCAGAAGAAAACCAGTACTAGCTGACTTTGAAACCTTCTTCAATAGTGAGGTACCTGAAGTCAGAACTAAGTATCTGAAGTCACAAAAAGAGGATAAGAGTCTTAAAGATCAAGACAAAGGTGCTCCTATTAAAGTGAATCGTAAGAAGGAAGAAAGGACCAAAAGAAAGTTTGATCATCCTGCTGCTATCACCAATAAAGAAGTGGTCCCAGAAGAAGTCATTGCAAAGGTTGCTAAGGCTGTCTCTGCTGATTTTGAGAAGAAAAAGAAGGAAGCTGAGAAAAAGAAGAAGAAGTCAAATAACAATGCTGAGATTGTTGAAGTTGTTGAGAAGAAGAAAATCAGAAAAAGAAAGATGATTCTTCAAGAATCTGATGAAGAAAATAACTCTCAAGAGGCTGAGAATCAACCAGAAGTTCTGGCATATGTCAGAAGGAAAGAAATCGCTAGCGGCAAAACAAAGATTATTGAAGAGCCGAAGAGTAAGAAGCAGAAGAAGACTGAGGATGTGGCCAAAGCTTTTCTGAGAGGTTCCAAAGGTATATGCATTTCTGAACCTGATTATGTTCCTGCTGTGTGTTCAGAAGCTGCACCAATAGAGGTTGTCCCTACACCTGAACCAGAAAAAGCCACATCAGAATCACCTGTCTTTGTCCATGTTCTTACACCTCCATCTTCTCCTATAACCATTCCTTCCTCTCCACCTACCATAAATCCTGTTCTGGATATACCACCCCTTCAAACTCTCTTTCCATCTCAACCTTCTCTCAATGCCCCTCTTGAACATACTCCCTCCACCTCTCAAAACAATCTTTGTGATTCTCCTCTTCCAACCTCTGCATCACATGAGCAGCTGCTCCGTGATTGCAACTACACTCCCAAGCCTCGTCCTGAAGCTGAAGTGGTAGTGTTAGATTCTGATACTGAAGCAGAATCTTCTTATAGGTTGGATAGAGAACCTCATCCGTACGTCACTTCCAACCCTACCTTTTCAAAAACCCAAATAAAATTCCGCCCTGTATATTCTATTGGTGTAGTTTTTGAAAACATAAAGAGGAATCTCAGAAGTACCTTTGATACTCTCAGAATTGCTGAAAGTTCTGGATTGAATGATGTTGCTATGCGGAACTTCTGGAGGATCTTTCGCAGAGAATCAGATGCTCTGTTTTTAGAACTTCAGGAAGCCTGTGTAGCTGCTGCCCCACGGCCTCGTGGAATTCTGAGGAATTATGAAGACTTCTGGTTTGCTAGTCTCAAAGGTAGACATCTGTTGGAAGAGAAGCCCTTCTTGGATGAGATGGAACAATTAAGACTGGCTGCTGAAATGGAAGCAAATCCATGCAGGGATATGGTCATCTTTATTCCTGATTATCCTGTTCTGCTAGGAGACTTCAAGACTCTCTTTGACTATCTGAGGGAAAACCCGTCTGAGAAAGACCCAAGCTTGGTCATTCCAGAAGTTATTGACCCACCAGAAGTTGAAGGTCCTTCTGCTCCAAGGAATCTAGCTGCCATTCTTCAGGCACTTGAAAATGGAGACTCGGAAATTCCTGCTGCAGAATATGGAGATGCTTCTATGCAAGAAGCAGATGCTGAAGATCATGTTGCTAAAACTGTTCTTGTTGAGGAAATCCCTGCAAATGATCTATCTATGGAAGCTGCAGATCAACATGCTATTCCTGTGGTTGAAAGCGGTGAAGCTTCTTCTGATGAATCTTCTCGTCTTGCAAGGACTCTGGAAGACATTCAGAAAAGACAGGATGAGCAAAGCTCACTCAATGCTGAGTATAGCGCTTTCATGGTGAGGCAAGAAGGACACAACAATATGGTTCAAGAGATGCTGACCAAGATCCTGTCTAGACTAGGGCCATC
Organism: Vicia villosa; assembly: GCF_029867415.1. NCBI lineage: Eukaryota > Viridiplantae > Streptophyta > Magnoliopsida > Fabales > Fabaceae > Vicia > Vicia villosa. The sequence continues at coordinate 542,363 of NW_026705454.1, read as the reverse complement.
TTAGATTGAGTCTGTGTTGTTTCTTTCTTTTCGTTGCATCTGTCTTTGTGCATCAGATCTTTCTTATCTTCATGTACTTCTGTACCTGCTGTTTGAACTTCAATGAAATCATCTTCTTCCTCCGTGTGTTTCGTTTTGTTTGTCTCTGAATCTTTTTTGCTTTTTGATGATATGACAAAAAGGGGGAGAAGATAAATGATAAATGATTTGATTAATCTATCAGTTGCTGGGTAAAGCTCCCACACATTTACTAACAAGAACTGCAAGTTCTATATGGTTTAAGTGTTTTGCAGGTATAAAGAAGTGAAGAGAATCTTCAAAGCAAACACAAGAAGCAAAACCATGGAAACTGAAGCAAGCTGAGTGCTATCAAGCTTCAGAGATCAGAAGCAAGAAAGAAGAATGAATCAGAAGCACTGATAATAGAATTTGATCCATATTGGTCTATTTGTTCCGACAAAATTCTATTTGCTCTGATACATTATTTTAGCCTATATGGCTCTGATACATATAATGTGTTCGAATATATATTTTATGTTCTAACTCGTTCATGCTGACTTTTGTCGTTTAGTTTTTGTTCTGTAACATTTCAGGATGTAGAGATGCTCTGATGATGCTCTGGTACATTCAACAATGTTCTGATACAAATCTAGCATGAAGTGATGTTGGTAGAAATTCAAAGCTCTGAAGCTATCCGAGGGAAGCAGAAATCAGAAGCTGTGAATGTTCTAAAGATCCAGAAAACTCAAGTTCTGAAGCTGTCCTAAATGGAAGCAGAAATCAGAAGCTGTGAATGTTCAGAAGATCAAAGAAATTCAAGTTCTGAAGCTGTCCTAGATGGAAGCAGAAGTCAGAAGCTGTGAATGTTCAGAAGATCAAAGAAATTCAAGTTCTGAAGCTGTCCTAGATGGAAGCAGGAATCAGAAGCTGTGAGTGCTCTAAGGATCTAAAGAAATTCTAGTTCTGAAGTTGTCCTATGGAAGCAGAAGTCAGAAGCTATGAATTCTCTGAAGACAAGAAGCTTATATGATCGTCTCTACCGAAATAATCAGGGAAGTCTTTTATTAAAGTTCTTCGAGTATTTATTTCAGGGGGAGATTATTTATCTCAGGGGGAGATTGTTAATCTCAGGGGGAGACATATTCATATGCTTATGCTATAGCTGTGTAATTTGTCTTTTGCCGTCTGTTCTTTCTGATCGCAAATTCATATCATTTATATATGTTTTTGTCATCATCAAAAAGGGGGAGATTGTTAGAACAAGATTTGTTCTGATCAATTATCTTAGTTTTGATGATAATAATAATATGAATTTTGCTTAAGATAATATGGTACTCTAATCCAATGCAATTTCCTTTTCAGGAAATATATAAAGAGTACGCATAATTCAGCGCTCAGAAGCTTTGTCTCAAGGGTTCAGCATGCAACATCAGAACATGGTCTGGCAAGACATCAGAAGATGGTCGAAGCAGAATCAGAACATGGGTCTATGGAAGCATCAGAAGAACAAGAGAACAGAAGCACTGAAGTTCTGATGGTATCACGCTCAGAAGCACTTCAAGGTCAGAAGATCAGAAGATGCTATGCACCAAGCTGTTTGACTCTGATGATATTCAAACGTTTTATTCACAAACATCAGATCAGAAGAAAGTACAAGTGGCAAGCTACGCTGACTGACAAAAGGAACGTTAAAAGCTACTAAAGGCTACGTCAGTAGACACAGCGTGAACAAGGCTCGAGGTAGTTGACAAAAGCGTATAACATTAAATGCGATGCTGTACGGAACACGCAAAGCATTAAATGCACTCAACGGTCATCTTCTCCAACGCCTATAAATATGAAGTTCTGATGAGAAGCAAGGTTAACGAATTCTACATCTATTCTGTGAATATCAACTTGCTGAAACGCTGTTCAAATCAAAGCTCAGAATCTTCATCTTCATCAAAGCTCACTACATTGCTGTTGTAATATATTAGTGAGATTAAGCTTAAACGTTAAGAGAAATATCACAGTTTGTGATTATCGCTTTTAAGAAGCATTTGTAATACTCTTAGAATTGATTACATTAAGTTGTAAGGAACTAGAGTGATCGTGTGGATCAGAATACTCTAGGAAGTCTTAGAGGTTATCTAAGCAGGTTGTAACTAGAGTGATCGTGTGGATCAGTATACTCTAGAAAAGTCTTAGAGGGTATCTAAGCAGTTGTTCCTGGAGTGATCAGTGTGTGATCAGAAGACTCTGGAAGACTTAGTTGCTGACTAAGTGGAGAACCATTGTAATCCGTGCGATTAGTGGATTAAATCCTCAGTTGAGGTAAATCATCTCTGCGGGGGTGGACTGGAGTAGTTTAGTTAACAACGAACCAGGATAAAAATAATTGTGCAATTTATTTTTATCTGTCAAGTTTTTAAAGCTACACTTATTCAAACCCCCCCTTTCTAAGTGTTTTTCTATCCTTCATTCTCTATTCCAGTGAAATCCATTTGGATGTAAAGTGATAAAAATAGAGGGTATTCTTATTGGGCGAATATACCTCTTCAGCTAGGTTATAAGGCCTAATGTTGGCCAAGTTTCTGTCAAAGTTTCTCTTATCCACATGATTGACATCAGCCATGTAGTAACTCTGATTAGCCTCAATGTTTTTGACAATACCATCTTCTCTCCATATTGACACTCGCTGTTGCATTGATGAAGGAACTTCCCCAATCCCATGGATCCATTCTCGTCCAACCAGCATGTTGTAGTTTGCCTTCGCTTGAATGACCATGAACATTGTTGGTCTTATGATCGAACCGACTGTCAAGTCGACTTGTATTACCCCTAAGGTGTGTCCAATCTTTCCCTTGTAGTTTGAAAGCACCATATTGTGGGGTTTTACATCAGTGTCAAACATTCCTATTTTCTTACGCAGGAATTAAGGCATCAAATTGACGGCAGCACCTCCATCCACTAAAACTTTATTTATTTTTGTCTGCTCCACTCTTGCTCTGATGTATAATGGCTTTAGATGGTTTCTCATCCCTTGAACTGTTCTCGCGAAGAGAGCATTCTGCTCTTCAACAACCCCATTATTTAGCACATAATAACACACAAGCTTGTGTTTCATCATTTCGACTTCATCTGCCTCCTCAAGTTCCTCTGCTTCAGTCTCTTGATAATACTCATGAGGGAGAACTGGAACCACATTGCAATTAATGTTCAAAGACGAACCTCCATCCGAGTCAAAGTCGTCAGTCAGCATCTTTTCTTTGTTCATGGAGTTCTCCTAGATCTTTCCGCCAATAGCCTCCTTCTTTGGGGAGAATAGTTTTCTCCCCACTGGTGGGTTTTCTAGATTCATAATAGTTGAGGGAAATTGGTTGCTACTAGATTCACTAACCTCTTTCGACGCGAGTTCTCTTTCAGCCTTTTTATTCTTTGATGTCTTCTCCATTGTGATTTGGACATTGGGTTCTTACCCTTGTAGTTCTCCAACCTGTATTCTTCCCTCTTCGATGCCTGAAACTGCTTTCAGTATGCCATCGAGGTCCTTCCCCCTTGGTCAAAACTCCTCCACTTGTTTTTTCCTTTGTCTGCACATGCTTGAATCCATCTGTCAGTAGGGACATCAGCAGGGAGTTTGAAAGTAACCCTTTTGTTTACTTAGGGATGGGGACTATCTTGTCTTCTTTGGACTCCCCTCTTGTCGAAGGTAAAAGTGGTTGGGTTACCACTTTGCTGACTCCATCCATGGGCGAATGGGATCCTCTCGAACATTTCAGACATCTCCCTATCATAGACAGTGCTACATTTGGGGTACATTAAGCATTCTGACTCTGCCTTGTGACAGCGCACCAGGAAACTCAACAAACTTTCTCCTGGGTTTGGGTAAACCTTCATCACCTGGTTTTCCTGCCTCCAATTGCCCTTGGCTCTAGCATGTTAAGCTCTCTCATATGCCTTGGCAACCCTTATATTCAACAAGATACTGCACCTAGGACAAGGCAGCATCCCGACATTCCTCATGTGGCATCTGAACAAGTAGTCACGTAACTTTCGTCAGCCTTTAGGTAGCCAAATATGGTTTGTTCTTTTTCCAATTTGAGACATCGTTCGACCTCCTCCATTTCTGAACAAGGCTGGTTCAAGTCTACCATGTTGACTCCTAAACCAAGACCTTCAGCAATCCTTACTTTTTCGAATTTAACTATAAGGCCTTCAGTAGCCTTAATCATTTCAGCACATAGGCCTTCAGTAGCCCCTAATTCATCAGTTCATGCAGATACACCTTAGATAGAAGTGTCATAGGAAACCACGTTAGTAAGGCTTTCCGCATCCCGCTTTCCAACCATGAAGAATCCTTCTACTTCTTTGGGTTCGTCTTTTTGCTCCATGTCGAACCCAGCAATGTCCACCATATTGACATCAACAGGTTCAGCATAGTTGGTCTCCGCAACATTTAGGGGATCAATATCAATCTTCATATGACTCTTGGCTTTTTCTCCAAACTTCAGCATTCTCTCCTTGATAGCATTTTGAATAACATCCTTGAAAAGAAAATATTATGAGGTTTTGTGGCCTAGAAAATTATGATATTTACAAAAACCCCTCTTCTTTCGTTGTTCTAACGAAAGAATTTTGATATTAGGAAGCACTATCATTTGGTCATCTTTTACCAACAAATCAAAAATCTCACCACATTTGGTTACATCAAATGTGTAAGTTTTTTTAGGGAACTTATCACTCTTTTTCGATTTCGACGGGGTTCTTCCCATTTTAAGGGGTAAGGACTTTGCAAGAGTATGGTGATGCTTCTTTTAGTTCAGCCAAATCTACTTCACACTCTTCAAAACCATATGGATCATTGAAGATTTCTGGTTCTTCTTCTTCGGCTTTGACGTAAGCCACCCTCTCTTTCTTATAATTCTTACTTGCTCTGGCCTTTTCAGCTTTCAATCATTAGACCTGTCGAACCTGATTTGCTAGTTGGGCCATATCTCTCAGATATCGAGTAACTAGTTTCTTTCAAATAGAATAGTCTAGCTCTCCAGCGGCCATTTCGACCAGTTCATGCTCAGGCACCACTGTAAAGCATCTAGATTTTAATAGGCAGAACCTATTCAGGTAGTCATTTATTGGTTCGGTAAATTTTCTTTTAATGTTGGCTAATTCTTTAAGACTTATCTTGGTTTATCCCATATAGAATTGTTCATGGAACAACCTCTCCCATTGAGGCCACACATCTATAGAATTTGGTGGCAATGTAGTAAACCATGTAAAGACATTTTTTGTTAATTAACTAGAAAAGTATTTTATCCTTAGGTTTTCACTATTTGCTAAATCCCCTACTTCAGTCAAGTATCTGGCTACATGTTCGATAGTGGATTCGCTAGTGTCTCCTGAGAATTTTGTGAACTTGGGGACCTTACAACCCCTTGGCAACTCTGTTTGCAAAATATAATCTGCCAAAGGTGATGTATAATTCGACCTTCGAAGTCCTGTATTCAGGCCATTTTGTGCCATGATTCTTTCAATCATGGTGGTCTGGTTATTCTCTACCATCACATTATCTTTCCTAATCCTATGGACTACTTCGTCCGCATCTTGATTTCTATTAACCATCATTACTCTCCTAGGTTGTTCTTCCTAAACCTCCTGTCGAACCGCTTGTTGTTCCACCCTTACCCCATGTTTCTTTCGACAACATCCTGCCTGGGTAATTGGCCCTGGTTAATGGTTGGTTCTTCTTCCTGGATAATTGCCTAATTTTTCCTACATCAAACAGGCGCTTCAGGGGCACCAAAGAAATCTACTATTCGCGCCATCTGCACTGACATTTGTTGGTAGGTTTGTGTATTTTCTTGACTAGTTCTATTGACATTTTGGATTAAGGGGGAGAAGATAGTACTCATTTCTCGGGCCAGGACTCCTACCATGTCATGGTTACTGGCGTCCATTTGTTGTCTAAATGCTGCCTGATTGTTTGTGGTCAATGTAGGTAAAAAAACTTTGATTCTGGGTATTTCGACCTACATTATTCATACCATAACCATATGTTTGGATAAGCGAAAAAGTTGTAACTGCAGGCTATGTATATGTAGATGTGTTGTTATTCAAACCTGCCATGAAAGTGCTTGGCATTCCATATTGAGGTTGTTCTCTCCAAGGTCTGAATGTTTCATACCCTGGGGGTCTAGGAGTCACAGGTTGGGCTTGGATTCCTACATATGTCAAGATCTGTTTAGATTGAGTATTCGACGGGATACTCGCTGCACTCGAAGAAGGAGGCAGGTTTGTCGAATTATTTAAGGCCATGGAACATGTGGATGTGGGAATAGCCTGTGAACTGGGGATTGCAGTAGACGTATCAGTCAAACTTGCAACGACTATGCCTGCTCCCTAGGGAGGGTTTTGTTCCCCACCCTGGCTAGATGTATTAACCATCTTCCTTGTGTACTTTCTTTTAGGTATTGGTTGGTTACTACTGGCTATTTTACCACTTTTAAGGTTCATACAACAACCAACAAGAAACCGATACTCACATAGAAATAGGAAAGTTTAAACTTTGACACCGTCCCACTTGGCGTGCCAATTTGTTTACAGTGATTTCTGGTAAAACATTCGCTAGTCTTCCAAATTGAATGTTTGGTAACTTACAGGATCGACGAGATTGATCCTAGGACATGTGTCTAAAGTTTATTACACTTATGGTTGAATTCATGTTTTGACTCTACTTTTCTTGACAAAGGTATTTAAATTTTTCTCTAAATGTTATGACTATTTGAGAATAAAAGTAATTTCGATTGTAAAGCTCTAAATGATAAAAATAAATGTTTAAGTTGAAAGTTTAAAGGAAAATGAAAGACATATAAAATAACTCCGAAGTTTAAAGACTTCGACTGGAAAAGTAAAGGAAATCGAAAGGTATATACAGAACTTGTACTGATAAAGTAAAATAACTTTGAAAAATAATGATGATGTTTCTTATACATACATTCTCAGCAAAACTCTTTTCTCTAGCTGGTACTTGGAGTGTATTTGAGTGATTTTCGTACAAAGTGAACACCCTTAAATCCTAACATTAAGACCCCTATTTATACTAATTCAACCCTAACGGTCTTTCTACAGAAATACGCCACGTTCGATGCTTGCATGTGCTTCAATTCTTTGAGACTTCCACGCGTCCTTCTGGCCAAAATGAATTAGTTTGAAATTCAAACCTTCCCGCTAAAAGCTCTAAAGCGTAATCAACGTGACCGTCGAAGTATGTTTTCCAAATACCCTGAAATATTTTAAGTCTTTTATTTCGTCGACTTTGAAGGCATTAATTTGAACTCCACTTCGATATGATAAAATATTCTTTATAAAAATAATTCATAATGACCTTACAAAGCCATATCTCCTGCTTCTCTCCGAAACATACCAAATTTATGCTTTTCGAAATCTCCAGCTAACAATCTTCAAACTTTTTGGCAGTGAAAATATCAATTCCAACAAAGTGGCACTTAGCATGACCATGCTTACCAGTCTTTGAGGTTGAAACCTCAACAACCTGTCATACAAGAATCCATCCACGCCGATCAATCAAAGTATCAACTAAACCACCAAAGTCCAAAACAAAAACAATCATAAATTCAAAAGAATACTCAAAAGATCACTAAAATCCATTCAAACATAATGCTACCCTCCAAAATGTTTTAAATAAAAACCTGCAACCACAATACAGACTGCAACATTAGAGTTTTTGATGTCTAGCTACTACAAATAATCATGGGCACATCACATCATTTGCATTTGAATGGATTCTTTGCAATATCAAAGGACCGCGACAAGATCACAATTTACAAAGCAAAGTTCATTTATCCCAGTAAAGTCAGACTATGACAGCAGAAATGTAGCAGAGGTCTTTATGAACAAAATATTCAGTTATCCTTTGTTTCAGATCGCGATAATGATTTCCTGAGTACCTTCTGGAATCCAACTGTTAAAATGGATGGTACTACTCTTGGCATGAGCACGGCTTACTACCCCTAATCTGACGGAGTCGGAGGCCTTGAATAAATGACTTTAGTCAGGCTAATCATTGTTCAAAGGCCATACCGCGGCAGAAGTATAACACTTCTCACCAGGTCAGTGCCTCTATGACATAAAAACAAGACAGAAATTGCAAAGCAAAGAAAAGGGAAACATGCTAATTTATCATTAAATGAACCGTAAACATTCTCATTCTAATTTATAACATCAAAACACAAATCCTCAATGTTTACAAATAATCACAATCTCTTAAATTTCAAGAATCATAAACTAATACTTATTATCATCAGATCGATGAAGAACAGAAAAATCAAATCTTTTCTTCTCTTCATTCCATTTGAGACCAATTTCATCTCCTTTCTTTAAGCTTCTCCTGTCTACAAAATCTGTAATCCATGTATTGTTGAAGACATGACTGTCATTTGAAGGTCGTATCTTGAAAGTAAGAGAAACAGGAAAGCCAGTGTCGACATCAAACACTTCGACTTCGTCTCCTTCGTTTTCAGCTTTAGCTTTATCCACCATAGGAACCACCCATTTCTTAGCCAAATCTTTATTCAACAAAAGTCTGCAATTGTCGTCAAGATCACTCTTTGTCAGCACCTTCTTGATCATCCATGAATCACCAACATTGGTTGAACAATCAGAACTTGTCCCAACACTAGTGCACGTGCTGTTTGTTGTTGAAACATTGGTTTCTATGCTAGATTAGATTAGATTTTATTTTCTCAATTTTATTAAATCTTACATATTAATGGGCTAAGATTTTTTGTTGTTAGTTTTTAATTTTTTATTTACACCGACTGGGTTTCGAAATTAGGCTTTCTTAATTTTATTATTTTCTATTTAATAAATGAATCTTTCTATTATAGTTCTCCAATATTTGGTTAAATAAAAGATGAATCCTTCTTAATTAATGAATCTTACATTTCTATTAGTTTTTAATAATTACATTTATTTTTTCAGTTTTTTATTTTTTATTTACACGGATTGGATTTTTTCTAGATTAGATTTTTTTTTTTACATTGTCATCACGTCCAAAAAGTAATGTTGTACTTACCAATCATTTGTTTTTTTATATATTACATTTAGAAAAAAAAAAGGAGAAATTTTATTAATTTGCTTTCTATACATATTACATTGACTAACATTAATTCTCAATAACAAGGTGCATTTTTCTTAAACCTTTTTTCCAATCTTATTATATGTATAATTCAAATGTTTATTTATAATAATATTTTCTTCTAACTTGTGATGCATGTCTATATAGTTCAAATTTAAACGAAGACCGACCAAAGAAACTCTAATCCCTTGTCATTTTTAAAATTCAAGTTTCTCACCACCTCTCTTAGCTACTCAATCAAAATCAAAGTTACCAAACACTTTCTTTGAGCGCTAATGAGATAGGAAGAATGTGATCTACACCATTGGTTTACTTCAACAATATAAACAAGAATAAAAATAGAAAATTTCTTTATAGACCCCATGTGGTGAGAACCCCTGCTCAAAATTCCAAAATATTTTTTTTATTTCGGAGATGCATCTTTAAAATCACCCATTTTTATTTTAGAATATATTTCGAAGATGCAACTCCGAAAACACCCTTTGACCACTTTTGGAGATGCATCTCCGAAATATGCTCTGAATTTTTCTTTTTCTTTTCAAAACAATGATTAATCCCATATTTTACATTAATCGACAAAATATAGCACGTAAATTAGAATAAAATACCAATATTATAAATACGAAAATAGTTGTACGAGTAAGTGCTCAGTGTCAAAATATTACAACACGAATACAAAAAAAGTCATGAATAAAACATAAATAGGCAACTGCTAGTGAGTATGCCTAATGCGAACACCCTGCGACCTCCTCTGCCTCCTATACGCTGCCGCACCGGCCGCGTCACTGACCATCCTCTCCACAATGGCAACTGCCTCTGGACCGCCCTACTCAATGATACCTCTGTCCAATGCATCCTGCCCAAACATCTGTATCTGCTGACATATCGGCAGGAGATCAGTGGCATGGTCATCTTCAGTCTGCTGGTTCTCCAAGATCTTTTCATGTGCTGGCCTAGGTAGATCTCCAAGAGCATCGGGTGTCATCAAAGGATGTGATACCCGATAAAACCATATCACGTACCCATCTACACAGTGCCAACTCTAGGTGGTCACCAAACGCCGAAACTCCTCATGCACCAAATGATGCGCTCAATCTTCAAATATAGCAGTGAGGCCCACTCGGGTAACGGTGTCAGGAGCAGCCTCAAACGGACACCTCGGTATCATCTGCACACGTCCAAAATGTCTCATGCACCGCTCGGACAGATAACTGATCATGATGTTGGTCCCACATCCCAATCATCCAGAATATAATGCGATACGGTCGAATGGGATAACATTATCGTAATCAGTGAAGGGCGTCCAATGGATGTCATCGTGAACAGTGCAGTCGAGGTACACGCGGTACAGGCCCACCTTGTTATTCCCCCTCTGGAGGACGTATCGTGCGGCCTGGGGCATGGCATCATCGTACGCATGATCAATGTCGAAGCCGTGAATGCGGTGGAAGTATGAGATGATCCAGCCCTGAAACACAAATACGATAATATGTTAAAAAGTATGAACCATAATTAAATGTGAAGTAATTAAAAATAAATGTATCGTAAGGAGTGTGAAAGATCTAGTCAACTGTCTGGTCCTCTAGTTGGAAGCTTCATTCAGCTTCTGGTATAGGTATACCAGAATGGCGGCCCCCAAGTTCCACCTCATGAACTGTAGTTAAATCAATAATGTACCGGAGATAAGTCATGTTGACGTAGGTTGCACTTTTGTCCATAAAGAGTGCAGTGCCTACCAAGAACATGGACCAACACCGCAGAGCGCAACCATGGTGATACTAAAAAAAAAGCCCATCACCATACGACTCTGACTCTGCTGCCGCCACCAAGTAGTTCTCATAAAGCTCTTTTAATATGGAGAATCGGATATGCGCCCCACTCGTCGCTCTGCACTCATAATACACCATGTTTGGGTCCATACCCAGATAGTCCACCATCCACTCTATGGCCTCAACCCTCTGTATCCTAGAATGGTCAAGCAACCCCCCTCTGGTTGGCAGGTGGAGTAGACAGGCCATGTCGTGTAGGGTGATCGTCAACTCCCCAAGAGGAAAGTGGAAAGACGTCTCCTTGTACCACCGTTCGACAAAAGCCCACTACATGTCGTGGCTGATTGTACTATATATGGTCATGCATAACCCGCCAAGCCTGCTCCCAGCTACAATGCCATTAAAGCATTGAGCCCGTGGTTGAAGCAAATCAAATATTTTCCGCGCATGGTTCACAGATTTTATGGTCGCTTGTTCCTGTCACAATAAAAACAAAAACAAGAAAACATTGTTAGTTAGACCGTTGGGAGAAAGTGGAATAAAAGCCTAAATAAAAAATATTTAAATTGTAGTGTAATTAAAAAACTACCTCTCGCTCCCAAACACGTCGAGCGACATGGTCATGGTAGTAAATCAACACAGATGTGTCTGCAGGCCCTCCCGGGTAGCCCTCCTCCTCTGCATCATCCTCGTCGTGCTCAGGGTGAACATCGGATATCTCATCCTCCTCAACTCCCACCTCCTCCTCATCCTTACGTACATCATCCTCACGTACCTCATCCTCACGGGAAGAAGACGCCCGAGCCAACGGACTCCTCGATCCAGATGAGGAATCTGCAGGCGCCTCATCCATTTGGACGGGTACTCGTACTTGAACCTGTCCCCATGTCGCTGCTAGTTGTGCATCCCGCTCGTGTCGAGCCGATGCCGTATGGGTCTCCCTACAATGTCTAAGTTGTGTCTGGTTTCCTGACATTTTCCTGAAAAAATTGAAACCGGTAAGACGTTGAAACAATTTATAAAATAAAAGAAAAACAGTTCAGACTACATTTCGGAAGTGCATTTTTGAAACTGGTCGGAGGTGTTTTCGAAAATGCACTTCTGAAAACGCTTGCGATCCTCCATTTCTGCAGAATCCCAGTTCTTGCCCTAAATGCTTCAAAATCCATTTTTTCCTATCTAAACACACTCATTGACATACAATAACTAAACCTAATAACATTTTGCTAATTTATAAGTGCCCTAACAATATAAACAACTTAGAAATCAAAATAAAAGAACTTACAATTTGTTGATGATTGAAGTTGATGTTGAATTAGACTTTGAATGCTTCTCAATAATTGGAATGAGTTGTAGAGCAAGTTTTGTTTGTGTAGTAGTTGGAAGAAATGGATGTTGTGTTGAAAAATTTGTGTTTTGGGTAGAATAAAAAGAGGGGGAGGCTGTTTTGAATTAACAGAAAAACGCAGGTGTTTTCGGAGATGCATCTCCGAAAGGGTGATTCCGGAGATGCATCTCCGAAAACATCTTTTTTTAAAATAAAAATAATAATTTCAGAGATGCATATCCGAAATCACCCTTTTTGATGACTTCGGAGATGCACTTTCGAAGGAGCATTTATGGAATTTCGCTGCGGGTTCCTAACATGATGGGGAGGCATATAAAAAAATTATCTAAAAATAAATAATCAAGTTTTTATGGGCCAAAACGTACAACCCAAGTACTGCGGCACAAATAAAATTGCCACACTTTATTCACTTGAACTTTTTTTATGGGAATTTCTTAATGCACCCTATAGGATGAAAAAACACTTGATAAAATTCAAAAATGTCATTCGGATACAAAATTTCATTTTTAGACGCACTATTTTACAACAAAACACATTTTGAGACTCACTTTAAATTCATTCGTGAATGAGAAAAAACGGTCCAGAAGTATATTTCTGAAAATCATCCAGAAATATATTTCAGTAAAATCTTAAGAGTTGTTATGGAAAGTAGGAGCAAAACATACAAAAAAACACTGTTCAAAAACGGAGACACTCTGAAAATATATTTCGGAAATAAATTTTGTCATAAAATTGGAGCGTTGTTAAAAAACGAGTGAATTGTGTGTTTGAGTTGCATCCGAAGTTTTGCTTCAATCAAAGTTTTCACCATTTGGTTTTTTTGGCGCGACAATAAGGGGATTAAACAAGGAGTATTTTTACTTTGGAACATTCTTTTTGAATGACACACATATGTGAAAGACACTACATATTCACCTAAAACCTTAAAATTTAAGATAATAGATGTGTGAGTTTACTCACTTATAAAATGCTCAATATTCCATTTTCTAATCCCTTTTCTAATCAATGTGGGACTTCTCCATCATACTTAATTTTAATTCTGATTCTCAACAGGTTTAAGACTACTACATTTTCTTGGTATGCGTCTAGTTATTTTTTTTTGCAGTACCACACCACCCCACAAGCTTAAGTCATATGGGTCTCTGAGAGGAATTCTTAAGTTTGTAGCAGAATCAAACTTAAGAATAAAACTCAAATGTTCACCTCCCAGAATAAAACTCATCGCGAATAGAGGTAATCAACTCACGTGATTTCTAGAGAGAAGGCAACCTTTCTCTCTCTAAGAGTGTTCCCCTGCCCTCATCCTCCATTGGTTGTAGCGGCTATCTTTCTAGTTTCTCTGGCTTCTCCACCTATCTTAGATTAGGTTTTCTCCTCCCCTCTTTGAGTGGTCTGCTATCTCGTGGTGGTTTGTTTTCTCTGCAATATGGAAAAATGGAAGGAGTTTACTCTCTCAAAAGAAGAAGAAGAAGAAGGAGTGGTAGCGGATGAGGGAGAAATTTTTGAAGACGAATCACTTCAGAGAACTCTAGCTGGAAAACTGGAAAACTGTGGACGGAAAGTAACTTCAACAGTAGAGCCTTTAAGAGCACAATGCTAAACGCATGGAAGCTAAAACACACGGTGGAAGCCCAAGATCTAAGCAAAAATCTATTTCTCTTCAAATTCAACTCGAAAAGAGACATGGAATACGTTCTAAAAACTGGACCTTGGAGTTTTGATAGAGCCCTCCCCATGATAAAATGCATTTCACGCGAGGAACAACCTTTCGATCTTGACCTGCACTTTAGCTCCTTCTGGGTAAGAATTTATGATCTTCCACTCATAGTTAGATCTGATACTATGGCTAGAAAATTGGGTAATATTATAGGCACCTTTGAAGAGATGGACTTTAGAGAAGCTCACAGAAATGATAGGTTCCTGCGCGTCAAAGTCATGATGGATCTGAAGGAGCCTTTGAAGCGTGGTACTATAGTCTCCTTTAAAGAAAAAAAGATTAGGGTACATTTCAAATATGAAAGGCTTCCCACTTTCTGCTTCATATGTGGGGGAATGGGCCACCAGATTAAAGATTGTGAGGCTGTTGAGGAGCTCAATGAAGAGGGCTTTGAAGACATAGAAGAGCAGGACTTAGCTTTTGGTCAGTGGCTAAGGGCTTCCCCGCTGCCAAAACTCACTGATGAGTTCAAAAATCGTGACTCAAGTTCTAGTTTGTGTAGCAGGGAACTTTTCAATGCATCATCTAGCCAAAGCCGTTGTGAAGTAAAGGATAAAGATAAAGGGGAGGACTTAGAGGTTCAACAAATTCAATCATCTCCAAAACAGCAATGTGATGGAGATAGGGGTGGAGGGTATGGTTCAAAAAATAACCTGGATGTGGAAACAGTAGCTGAATCTTTGGGTGCAGTGATGCTGTCAACACAAAAACGCCTAACTAAGAAAGCCTCGAAGAAAGTAGGGGATTAACAAAGGAAATGGACGCGTAGGAAGCCAACAAAGAATTCTAAGGTTATTTCCGAGAAAGCCGCTAAAATTAAGATAGGGAAACGCCAATTGGTGGATGTGATGGTTACCGAGGGCCCTTTGGACGATTATGTTAACGGAGACAAAAAAGGAAGCAATCAATGGAAGTATGTGGTCGACAAACAATTGAACCAAAGGTGGTGCTGGCTGACCAACACTGCCTATCCCAATGAAAACTATTAGCTAGAACTGCAGGGGTTTGGGGAACCCCCATGCAGTTCGAGGCCTTGTGAATCTTCTTAAGATGGAAAATCCTCAGATTGTCTTCTTGATGGAGACACGTTTTAAAAAAGATTAATTGGTAAAATTGAAGCAGAGATTCCATTTCAAGTTTGATGTTATCGTGGAATGTAGAGGAACTGGAAGGAGCATAGCAGGAGGCCTATGTTTATGGTGGAACGATGGTTTAGATATTGAGATTGCATCCCATTCTCAAAACCATATTGTTGGGAATTGTAAACAGGATGATGAGGATGAAACATGGTCTTTTGCCGATATTTATGGGTTTCCTGATGAAGCAAGGAAAAAGGAGATGTGGAGTTTGATACAGGAATTAAGAGAGCGAGGGGGTAATAAGATGATTTTCTTTGGTGACTTGAATGACACTGTATCTGAAGCTGATATAATGGGAGGCACTAGCAGATCGTTTTCTCAATTTCAATGGGGTAGGAATAATATGGACATTTGTGGGCTTCAAGAAGTAGGTTTTGATGGCTATCCTTATACATGGTCGAATGGGTGAGAAGGTGATGCAAATATTCAATGCAGACTTGACAAAAGTCTAGTTTCCTTTGATTTTCTTCAGCTTTTTCCCCTTACTAGAGTTGTTCATTTGGAGTGATTTTGCTTAGACCATTCTGCACTTCGGATTCTTATTCAACGGGAAGTTATTCTTGAGAAGAGAAGGTATTTGTTCCGTTTCGAGGAAGCCTAGTCTAAGGAGCACAAATTGTTAGAACAAGATTTGTTCTGATCAATATTCTTAGTTTTGATGATAACAAGGATATGAATTTTGTGTGAGATAATGTGGTACTCTAATACATTGCAATTTCCTTTTCAGGAAATATATAAAGAGTATGCACAAATCAGCGCTCAGAAGCTTTGACTCAGAAGGTTCAGCATGCAACATCAGAACATGGTCTGGCAAGACATCAGAAGATGGTCAAGGCAGAATCAGAACATGGGTCTATGGAAGCATCAGAAGAACTTGAGATCAGAAGCAGAAGCACTGAAGTTCTCATGGTATCACGCTCAGAAGCACTTCAAGGTCAGAAGACAAGAAGATGCTATGCACCAAGCTGTTTGACTCTGATGATATTCAAACGTTGTATACACAAACATCAGATCAGAAGAAAGTACAAGTGGCAGGCTACTGTGGTGGTCGTTTTCTTTACCTCCCCGTTTCACTTGGGAGGACGGCACGCTAAACCCTTCACGCGAAATTTGGAAGGAGAATGCGCCCGTGGTGGGATGAATTTTGTTTCAGTTCTTCCTACGATATCACACGAACTTTCTTATTTGTCCTACGAGTAGGAAAGGGAAAAAAAGATCTCAACTAAACCCTAGGAGTTTGCTAAGTGTGGGGATTTCACCTAGACTAGAAATTCTGGAGTCCGGGAGGTCGGTTATACATAGGGAAGTGTTTAAACACCCTACATATCTGTAGTACTCTACAGGAACCTTCTCTGTGTCATTGTGATTGTGTTTGCTGCTAATGATTGGGAAAGTTTCTCCTTTGTATTAGGAGAAGGAATTGAATTAATTTGAAAAGACAGACAGATAGACAGACTGACTATTTTTGGTATTTTTATTAGCTCGCTGAGATTCCTTGTGAACCTCATGCCTACATATCCCTAGTGGAAGTCAGAGCTTAATGTAGTTCGGGGAACTAACTAGGGAAATTAATTATTTTTGGTGCCTTGCTTGAAGCTCAAGGTTGAAGCTTGGAATTAAATCTCTGTTTACAGTAAAGAGACATGAAATTATCTCTACAGAGAGGTATTTGTACTATTCTACCACAAACATTTAAAGAGTGACAGAATAACTGAATTCATTTCATTCAAGAGGGGGACCATACTTGTGTATGTGCAAGTATACCAGTCAAATGCCTCTTAAATGAAAGAAAGATGCTCATCCAAATTAGGGAAAGTTACCACATGTCTGGGTTTTACTGCCAGCTCATGCCTTTCAAAATCCTAAATGGGAGACTTGATTAAAATTGAAATGAAATGTTTGTTTGTTTGAATGTGGTAGAGTAGTAAAAATATCTCTCTATAGAGATAAGCTATGTCTATCTACTGTATAAAAGATTTGACTTTAGCTGGCTTGTATGAGGCCCAAGCTTGAGGCTTTTTGATTGATTAATTGATATTATTGACTCTGGGAGATGACTCCACTGGGGATTAATTACAGGGTATTTTAGTGTTCTGTACAAAGCCCAGAATTGAGGCTGACTCTACTTAGGGAGACTCTATTTATGTGCCTTGTACAAAGCCCAAGGTTGTGGCTGATTGCTGAGGATAATTGAATGAATGACTCTATTTTGTGTGCCTTGTACAAAGCCCAAGGTTGTGGCTAACTCTAGCTAGGGAAAACATTATTTTCTGCCTTGTACAAAGCCCAAGGTTGTGGCGGACTCTTAAATGAATTAAGTATGGATGATTATATGGGGAAAGATCCTAAGTGTTAGGAATCTTTGACACATGAAAGATATGGTTTATCTGCCTTGTACAAAGCCCAAGGTTGTGGCTACTGAGTGATGAAGGACTCACTGGGGAGACTCTATTATCTGCCTTGTACAATGCCCAAGGTTGAGGCAGACTCTTGACAGGGGAGTTTTATTGTTTGGGTGCCTTGTATGAAGCCCAAGGTTGAGGCTAACTGTTTTTGTTGGTTTTGACTCTACTGAGGAGGTTTTATTTATTAAAAGACTGTTTTTCTTTGGAAGCTAACCCTTTCCAGGGATTTTGACTCAGCTGGTGAATTTGTCTGTTAAAAGACTGACTTTATCATGTTTTTTGGAGGCTGACCCTTTCCAGGGGTTTTGACTTTTTTTTTGGGGAAATTATCTCCTAAGAGAAATGAATCTTTATTTTTTTTGACATTTTATTAATTGACTTTGGAGGCTAACCCTTTCCAGGGGTTTTTTATTAAAATGAAGGAATGTGTGGAAGCTAACCCTTTCCAGGGATTTTGACATTTTAGACAGATGTTGGAGGCTAACCCTTTCCAGGGGTTTTTTATTAAAATGAAGGAATGTGTGGAAGCTAACCCTTTCCAGGGATTTTGACATTTTAGACAGATGTTGGAGGCTAACCCTTTCCAGGGGTTTTTTATTAAAATGAAGGAATGTGTGGAAGCTAACCCTTTCCAGGGATTTTGACATTTTAGACAGATGTTGGAGGCTAACCCTTTCCAGGGGTTTTTGTTAATATGAATGGCAGAAAGATTATCTAGTGGAGACTTCTTGTTTAAAGCCCAAGATGAAGGCTGACTCAATGCTGAGGATGATCAAACATGGATCCTAGACTCTGCTAAGGAAGATTGATGAAGATAAGGGTGACAGAGACTGTCCATGTCTCTCATTCCAAAAAGTGTACTCAATGCAAAATTGAGACAAACTTAGCTTGTTTAAAGTCTGGTTTAAATTGGAAGAAACTCACCAGGGTAGGCTAAAAGGTGACTAAAGACCTGTTCCTATGTTTATAAGAAACCTGATGGGTCCTTGTATACAAGCTCAAGAGGAAGCTGGAAATGCTTTTAAGAAGCCTGTGGGTCCTTGTACAAAGCCCAAGAGGAGGCTAATCGAGGGTCATCGAGGGTCCTTGTTATAGCACAAGAGAAAGCTATGTGGTTTTTGAACTTATTTTGGCTCTAAGCAAATGGGTAAGAGGTTTCACCGGGAATAATTCCTCTTTGGGTGGATGTGTCCTATATTTTTGGATTCTAAGGTTTTTTTGCCAAGATGTTTCACCGGGAATAATTCATCTTGGGGGTTTGAACTACAGATCTCTAATTAGGAAAGAGCCTTCACCGGGAAGACATTCTCAATCCTAGGTCATATTTCTATAATATATATATAGTTTAACTGTCCTAAGGTTTATACTCAAACGCAGTTCTAAACTAATATATGCACAGTTTATATTTGACAGTAATTTAAATAAAGACTGTAAATTGAAAGCTTGTAAAGCCTAACCTGGATGGAGTGGAGGCCATTGAAGAAGTATGTACAGAGCCTCAACAGTATTTTTGTTGTTTTGTTGATAACAGTTGAATATATATGATAAACAGTTAATGGTTTTGAAAACAGAAGAAGTGAAGATGGACAAAGGTCACATAGGTATCTGAAGAGTTTCACCGGGAATAATGCCCTTCAAATACCAGAAGAATGTTTTGAAAACAGAAAGAAGATTTTGAAAATACAGTTTTGAAAACAAGCTAAGAAGAGAAGGTTTTTGGGACTTACACTCTATTAGAGGCCCAGTACTTTACAGTACTGGTGTAAAAGCAATTTGAAAATGATTTGGAATGATACAAGGTTTTGTTGTTTGAAAACCTTAACCATTTGATTTTATCAGAGATTGAAAACAATTTTGAAAATTGACAAAAAGTCAACTTAATTAGGGTAAAAATAAAGACTTTTTAACTAATTAAGACCTACACAATTAGGGTTTTATCAAAAAAATATTTACAAATTGATTAGGTTAAAATAAAGTGATAATATATATTTAAAGTATTTAAGAAAACACTTAAAAACATACTATTTTAAACCTAATTAAAATTCAAGAAATACATAATATTTTTATGATTTTTTTGATTATTCACAAAATAGGTATATTAAATGATAAGTGTGTGAAAAATGAAGTGAAAATAAATTAATTTGATAGGTTAAATGAATATGTGAAGTTTTGTGAGAAAATGAAAGAAATTGTGTGTAAAAAAAATAGTTTTGGCCCTTGGAGGGTTTGAACCCACGCCCTCTAGGCCACACACTCAAAACAAACACCACTGAGCCAACGCGCGTGTGGTGATAGTGACTTGCCTTCATTTGGTTATGTTTCAAAACAAGTTGTAAATCCTTGAAAAATAAAAGAATCAAAAAGTCTGGGGCGAGGGGGATTCGAACCCCAGACTTGAGGCATGATGATACTAAGGGCGTATGGGAGGCCACTAGGGCAAGTTTGTTCAGTCGTTAAGGGAACGCCTATCATTAAAAATAAAACAAACTTTGCTCAGAGATTTAAAAAAATGGCGCCACCCTCCATCTTCGTCTTCAACCTCAAGCTCCATCAATTCAAATTTCTGAACTCTCTCAACTCTCAACCATTTGCAATGATGTAAACATGAAACTTGCTCTAAATTCACTCACGATTCTAAATATGTAACTAACATGAATTAATATTAACTACATCTAACTAATTTACCAGAAATCGTGAAGAACCCTAAAATTTCAAAATCAAATTAAATGACTATACTGCAAGATAAATGGATGATGATAGAGGGTTTTCAATCCTCTGATGATGCTGAACAAGATAGAATCGAGCTATTTCACAAAGAGTACTTAAATTAGAGAAGTGAGGTTCAGGAACTTACCTCTGAAAATGGAGGTCGTGAGGATGATTGAGAGCACCTGGGCTTGAATGAATGATCTCAATAGCTTCCCTGAGACTCAATGATGCTAACTGAATGCTTATTGGAGCTTGAATCCTCCTGAATTGCTCTATGGTCCTCCCTCGATTTCAGCTTCAAGTGAACATGGAGGGTGTTGATTCTTGAGTTACAGATGAGCTGCAGCCATCTGGTTAGCTTCACTATGACCTGAGGAATGTGCCTGGATGATTGGCTTGGCTCAGAACCTCCTGAATTACTCCATGGACCTCCAACTGCAAATGCTCCAAAGTGAGAGCAACAATGGTGTTCCTCCACTTACAGAAGTGATCCAGGTGTTTGGATCACCTCAAATGACCTCCCTTGAGATGTTAGAATGCTTACTTTCCAAAGATGAGCTCTGGTTTGAAGAAAACGATTCTTCTTGCCAAAGAACTTTGAAAAACAATAAGCATGAGAAGAGAAAGAGAAAGCAAGGAATTGAGTTGCTTTGGTGTGTTTTTTGAATGAGAATGAGCCCTCTATTTATAGGCAATTGGATCAGAGTAAGTGTGCATAGTGAGCTTGCTTAATGAGGTGAGTTTGGTTTCTTAGCCATGAAGAAAGTTTGAAAATATTCCAAATGCAATGATGCATTTTCGGGCTAGCTTCCCCAACCATTGATCTTGCAAGATCTTAGGGAACATTTCTGATTCAGAGGAGAGTTCTAATTGGCTTAGAGCAAGATTCCTTGATGATTCACCATTTGCCATAAATTCAAAAATGCAATCATTACATAATCACATGCCTTTGTTTTTGGGAATCTTCTCTAATCCTTATGCAATGATGAATTTGAATGTATGGCATGTCTTCAGATGTATTAGAGGTCGTGTAGCATCATTTAGTGAAGCAAAATGCACAAAATTGCAAAGTTTCAAATTGTACATGACCTATAATTTCACTTCATGAGGCCAACTTTGAACAAGCATAACTCCTAGATCAAAATGAATTTGGAGAAGGTTGAACACAATTTGGAAAGCCCTAAACATCTACTTCAAATCATTAGTTTGGAGTTTCTTCAGAATCCTTTGGCAAATTTGTGAAAAATGAGGCCAAAGTTGGAAGAAAACTAGGTTAAAACACTTAGAAAAATTTCTAAGTGTTTATGACCTAAACTTCAAAATTTCCAAAACTTCATAAATGATTGATCTTTTGAAAAAAGTTCCTTTGTAAGATGTTGTTTTATTTTGCAAGATCTACAACTTTCATGTTGGAAGTTTTTTGAGTTGTGTAGGTGAAATTTTGAGTTCTCACCATGCCTTCAAAAACCCTAATTCCCGACTTTTCGCTCCTTGATGAATTTCTTTGAATTTCTTTGGTCAAATGACTTTGACATCCATATATTGATGATATTGACCTTTGAAAGTCATTTTTTGACCAAAAACCTTAAAAGTCAATGATGATCCTTCACAGTTGACTTTTTCCTGACAAAGTGAATTTTTGGGCTTTTTTGTAGAAACAAGATCTTTTCCTCAAATGAATGATGTAAATGGATTATATTGAGGTAGTAGAGATTCTTGAATCATGTCTTGAGTTTTGGATTCATGCCCTGATTAAAAGTCAACTATCTTGGTGAATTAGGTCAAAAACCCTAATTGTCGACCAGAGGACAATGATGACTGTAGACTTTGAACTGAGATGTAATGTCCAGTGGATCTTGTCATATGAGTTATTTGAAGATGATTGATGTCTTTGAATGGTTCCCTGGGGTTTTTTAGGGCTTCCCAAATGTGATCCCTGATTTCAGTCCTTGATAGGCTCAAAACCCTAGTCTGGTGACCTGAGTAAACCTGTACTCAGATGACTGGATGTCTAATCAATCATAGATGAGAAAAATGAAGTCCTTGAGCCCCATGATTGTATTAGGGACTAATCCTTGTATTGATTGATCCTTTGCCTGAGCTTTCTTGTCTTTGAGCATCCTCGATTAGATACCAGATGGAGAAGTAACTGCTCTGGGAACTTGTCTTGACCTGATGAAAAATTCTGAAGATATGCCATCTCAGGGGGGTCAAAAATTAGGGTATGACAGCTACGCTGACTGACAAAAGGAACGTTGGAAGCTATTAAAGGCAACGTCAGTAGACACAGCGTGAACAAGGCTCGAGGTAGTTGACAAAAGCATGAAACATTAAATGCAATGCTGTACGGAATACGCAAAGCATTAAATGCTCCCAACGGTCATCTTCTCAAAGTGCCTATAAATATGAAGTTCTGATGAGAAGCAAGGTTAACGATTTTGAAAGAACTTATTCTGAAAAACTTGCTGAAACGCTGTTCAACTCAAAGCTCAGAAACTACATCTTCATCAAAGCTCTAATACATTGCTGTTGTAATATATTGGTGAGATTAAGCTTAAACTTTAAGAGAAATATCACTGTTGTGATTATAGCTTTTCAGAAGCAATTGTAATACTCTTATTTGGTTACATTAATTTGTAAGTAACTAGAGTGATCAAGTGTTGATCAGGATACTCTAGGAAGTCTTAGCTTGTGTCTAAGCAGTTGTAACTAGAGTGATCACGTGGTGGTCAGGATACTCTAAGAAAGTCTTAGCTTGTGTCTAAGCATTTGTTCCTGGAGTGATCAGGTTGTGATCAGGATACTCTAGAAGACTTAGTCGCGGACTAAGTGGAAAACCATTGTAATCTGTTGCGATTAGTGGATTAAATCCTCAGGTGAGGTAAATCACTCCGTGGGGGTGGACTGGAGTAGTTTAGTTAACAACGAACCAGGATAAAAATAACTGTGCAAATTGTTTTTATCGTTCAAGTTTTTAGACTACACTTATTCAAACCCCCCCTTTCTAAGTGTTTTTCTATCCTTCACAAATGTGGGGAGCTGATAAACCAGCTGTGGCATAGGAGATCGCATTCGATTCATCAACGGAGTAAATCTATGTAAGAGCTTTAACATGAATTCAAGAGCATGAGAACTAATTCTATTCGAAAGGAAATCTTGAGGCTTGAGGATCTCATCAATGAAGACAAGAGATGGTCGGGAGACTCGATGGAAATTCAACAAACCAAAGCATTAGAGAGGCAAAGGGACTGGCCGCTAAAAACTGAGGAAACTTTATGGAGACAGAGGAGTCGTGCTGTTTGGCTTATGGATGACGAAAAGAACACGAAATTTTTTCACTGCAAAACTGATCAGTGGAGGAAAGCTAATCAGATTAAAAGGCTAAAAGATGAAGAAGGCATATGGAAACAAGGTCGTGACAATTGCGAGAGGATCTTGATCTCCTATTTTAAGTGACACAGTCGGAAGCCGCCCAAAGGAATAGCAAGCGCTAAACCTTGAATGAAAATAGGGTTGCAAGCGCAAACCCTATAGATAAGCTCTGGAGTCCACCAGGAATAAAGAAAACTTTGGATTCTATTATAATAAAATAGATAATCCTTATGGCCATGCCATAGGTCTTTAAATACAGAAAACAAATAAACCCTATTGGGCCTTTAATCCAAAACAAAATTAAATAAAACAAATAAAATAGAAATTGGCTAAATATTAAAACTAAAATTGCTTAAATATTAAAATGTTTTCCGACGTGCGATTTCTTCTTTGATACGCACAATCCTCCTACATCAGTCTCCTTCACTTCTGAAGAACTCGACCCCGAGTTCTCTTCTTGATAAAGAACTTCATCTGGCAGCTTTCTATAATTGTAAGTACCAACTGAAAACCTCTCCTTACGCCGAAACGCCATCACATCTTCTCCCACATTGAAAACTTTACCTTCCATGTGTTTATCTCGCATAGGAGGCAAATCGTTTGCCAGCTCATCTGCAGTCAACTCCTTGAAATCCTTTAGAATCCCTAGCAGTTCTTCTGGAATTGTTTCCTCCTTTACAGCATTCATCAACCCTTTGATCACCACTAGAAAAAAACATTCAGTTTCTTTTACAGCCTCATAAAGCTCCTTTTCACTCTACGTCATCATCAAGAATCTAGGATTCTTTCCTCCTGGATTCTTATCAAAGTTCAAAACAGGAGCCATAGCAATTTTATGTGTGCCCCATGTAAACATCATCACGTTATCCCGTCCCCAATAAGTGATATCATTATCAAACTGTCAAGGCCTACCAAGTAAAATATGACAAACATCCATATCAAGAACATCACAAAGTACCTCTTCTCTATAATGTTTTCCGATGGAGATAGGAACTCTGCAGGTTAGTGTTACTCGAACTTGGGAGCCCTTTACTTACCCAACCGAGGTTGTACGACTTCTCATGTGGTTTTGTGGACAACTTCAAATAATCTACCAATCTTTTTGACACCAGATTCTCCATGCTGCCACTATCCACAATTAGATTACACACTTTGTTCTTGATAGAACAATGTGTCTTGAACAAATTCTTGCGCTGCCCTTCGTCTTTGGATGCTAGTAACATTCGCTGCAACACAAAATTTACCCTCTCATCAGATTTTTCCACCGCAAACTCAACATCGGCATACTCATCGTTCTTAACTGTAGAATCTTCTCTTTCCTCATATTCCTCCCTTTCTTCCACAACAGCAGCGACTCTTCTTGTTGGACAAACATTTGATTTGTGGCCTCTTCTGTTACAACGATAACATGTGTCTATAGCGGGTCTAGCATATGGATTATTTGGCCTCTGAATTGGTGCTTTACCATGCTGCACACTGCTAGAGCTGCTAGCCCCCTTATTCTCAAGATTGGAATCCCCGGGTGTTGCATTCTTTTCCTTGTCACCTGCTGATTCACCGTTACTTTGGGGTGAGTACCTTTCAATAGACGAGAAATTTCGAGGGGATTTCTCCATTAATTCTGCCTTCAAAGCCAAACTAGATGCTTCAGCTAAGGTCCATACAATTTGTAAACCCATCTTCTCCTGCAAGGATCCCTTTAGGCCACTGATGTATCGAGCCACTTTCTGGCTTTCTGATTCTCCCAATTCATTGCGCTCAGAAAACCACAGGAACTCAGCTGTGTATTCAGTCACGGTTCTCTTTCCCTAAACACACTCGATGTACATCTTATAAAGAATCTGCTCATAATCCTCTGGTAAAAACCGCTCCAGCATCAATTGTTTCATTCTTCTCCAAGTTCTGACTGACCCCTTCCTTTGTCTCTGCCTTTGAACAACAAGTTTATCCCACCAGACAGCTGCAGTACTTTTAAGCTTGATCGCAACCATCTTGACTTGCTTGTTCTCAGGGACACCCATAACGTCGAAGAACCTGTCGACGTCGATCTGCCAATCAAGAAACACTTCCACTCCCATCGTTCCGTAGAACAATGGAATATCAGCCTTCACTCGATGGTCATGGTTGTTCTGCAGATTCCCACGATTAACCTCTTCATCGTAAGTTTCTTCTTCATCAGAACTCGAATCTTCGACACAGTTTCCACCCCATAGAATCCTAACCGGTTCCTCTCTCCTGTCTCTTCGCTGATTTCCATTGTTTTTGGAGTTGTTCGCCTGATTGTCTCTTCGCCAATTTCCATTGTTGTTGGTGTTGTTCTCCTGATTTGCTAAATTCGCCATCTGTTCAGTCAAAGCAGTTAGAGCCGCGGTAAAAGCCGTGGTAATTCCCTCAAGATCTACTTTGGTTACCGGTTGATCCACCATAGTTGTCAAGCTACGAAAAGAACAGGAGAAAACCTGCTCTGATGCCAACTGACGCAGTCGGAAGCCGCCCAAAGGAATAACAAGCGCTAAACCTTGAATGAAAATAGGGTTGCAAGCACAAACCCTATAGATAAGCTCTGGAGTCCACCAGGAATAAAGAAAACTTTGGATTGTATTATAATAAAAGAGATAATCCTTATGGCCATGCCATAGGTCTTTAAATACAGAAAACAAATAAACCCTATTGGGCCTTTAATCCAAAACAAAATTAAATAAAACAAATAAAATAGTAATTGTCTAAATATTAAAACTAAAATTGCTTAAATATTAAAATGTTTTTCGACGTGCGATTTCTTCTTTGATACGCACAATCCTCCTACATCATTAAGGAAATCTTCACTTCTACCAGCCCTACGCAAATCACTCAAGTCTGCAATTTCGCTCGAGGAAGGCTCTCAGATAGTGATAAACCGCTTTGTGCTAGTCAGTTCGCCTCTGAGGAGGTCCGTGTGGCAATCTTTGATATGCATCCCACCAAGTCACCAGGTCTAGATGGTTTGCTGGCTCTGTTCTATAAAACATATTGGGCCACTGTTGGTAATGAGACGGTTCACCATGTGTTGGATATCCTCAATAACAGCAAGGATCCAACAACCATCAACAACACCTTCATCACGCTTATTCCTAAGAAGAAGAATCCATTAACAGCTATAGATTTCCGGCCAATCAGTCTGTCTAATGTCATAATGAAGGCTGTTACCAAATCCATTGTTAACCGATTGAAATCTTTCCTCCCAGATATTATTAGCGAAGAGTAAAGCGCTTTTATTCGGGGAAGACTCATCACCAATAACGCCTTAATAGCTATTGAATGTTTCCACTGGATGAAACATAAAAAGAAAGGAAGGAAAGGAACAATGGCGTTTGTAATACGGTGAACTGACTTTATATCGAAATGTCGCGGTAAGTAAGATTCGCCACCGACTTTTATTTTATCTAATTTTAGGAAAGGCTAAAAGAACAGGAAAAGACCTTTTAAAAAGATTTTGAGTTCGGGGGGTAAGTTATACAAAGGGAAGGTGTAAGGCACCCTTTGCATCCATGGTTATCCATGGGCTCTTAATTGCTTAGCTCACTTTGAAAATGTTTGAATTGTTTGAAAAAAAATGGGGTGTGAATAGAAATTCGAAGAGCTTTAGCTTGTAAATAAGCGTAGTCTTTTTGAAAAGTTTCTTTGAAAAGAAGTGGAAAAAAGAGTTTGAATTTAAATTTGAAAAAGAGCAAGCAATTAATAGCAACTACCCTAAGTTTGAAAAATCATTCTTTTAGCCTTTCGGGCGAAAGGGTCTATCCATACCATGCGAGGGCAGGAAGTCTTCCAATTGGATGTGAAAGGGTCGTCGAAAGTATCGTTCGCCATAAGACTGGCCCTTGCCATAAAGAGGTCAGGTAGTCTAAGGGAAGGATATAATAGTCATTAATCTTTTTAGGCATCATGCGAGGATACCTTAGCAATAGGACAATCATCTTTTACCGAGGCAACTTCGAGGGAGTTTCAATAACTTTAAAGGCAACATTGCTTTAGGTATCCTCGGAATCGAGGGACTTGACTATTATTAGGCAACAAAATTAAGGCAACAAGGCGGCAATTAATAGGCAACAGGCAACAAGAGGGATTATCCTAAAGGTGTGTGTGTGGCACAATCAAGTGGTTAATTCAAATATTAATCTTATAATTAGTGAGCTAATTTGTTTTAAACAAGGTTGCACTCCCTAGGATTACTAACCACGCAGTTAAAAAATAAAGGCAGAAAAACATAATGTCCTTTTACAATAAACACCTGCGGGGAAGGGGAAATAAAAGACAGAAAATAAGAGGGAACAATAATTAAGATAAACCCTTGAATGCCTTGATCTTCCTCAAACTCTCAATTGACTCTGAAAATTAAAAGGAAAATAAACAAGGGTTAGTGTATTACAGATTCAATGGCTATTGAGGCAAACCCTATTAAAAGGCAAAATAAAATAAAATAAAATAAAATAAAAATAATATTTAAACCAGAGAAATTAGAAAACTTAGCTTTTTTTATCTGATAGGGCGCGTGGCTGAAAGATCTTGATTAGTCCTGAAAATTTGAACAAAGAAAGAATTTTTAGTGTATGAATGATCTACAAACCTTAAAGATCTATAAACCCTAAAAGGTTTACAAACCCCACCCCTGAACCTAACATGTTTATTCAAGAAAACTTATTGTGACCTACAGGGTTTGTAAGGCTAAAAATGCGTTATTTGGACAAACCTACCAATAGGTGTGATTAGTGATCATGATAAAATCAGGGTTTAAGGCATAAAATAAATTAATTAGCCTAAAATTAAATTGTTACCCCAAAATAGTTATTAGCTAAAAAAACAAAATAAATTATTATTATTTTTTAACGTTCGCAAGAAAAATCGGGTTTTCGATTAGATAATAAATAATCATAATTTGCTATAAAAACCCAATTTAAAATAAATAAACAATATAAGGAGAATAAATAATGGAATAAAAGTATTTATGTGAAAAAAAAATTAAAAATAAAAAGAAAATTAAAACAGCACTTAGCTCTGATCCTGTGGGTGAGGCCTTGAGAGGTACACCATGAGCTTGCGCTTTCAAAGGCGTTAGATCAGATGCTGGGATGATCCATTGGCAGAACCATGAGTGTGTACCGTGTGCATGCTGCGTCCGGATGCATGGGATCCGTGAATGAGAAATTGCAAGAAAATAATAGTCAAGGCCTGGGTTCGAACCCAGTTCCTAAGACTCTTTCTCTTCCACCTTTGGCCAGCTGGACTATTGCATGTTGTTGTCAATTGAGTGCATTCGTTGGAATATAACCAAGCAACGATCCTGTTTCTTTCCCCAAAACAGACTTAGTGGCGGGACCCACTAACTTAACCGCCAGCAAATCAGATGGAGGACTGTGTCCACGCGTACGAATCAAAACCTCCACTAGCTGACTGGGGCCCAGAGCATTATAAGAGAACCAATCAGAATAGCCCAGCATGCCACGCCATCCTAGTCAAACTTTCAACGTTGTAGGGCCACCGGAGCTGTACAGGTCCGGTCATCTTCTCCGATGAGCCCGAGCTTCACACCTGCAAAACACACCACGAAACCAAACCAAAACAACCCAGATATACTAAATGGGACGCTACAAATTCAATAGCGTAGTTAGTTTTCGATAATACTACTCGCAAGTACGAAAACGAGGGGACATAACCTTGATGCCCTAACAATGGCAAAGGTCCATTATGACGGTTAAACACGTGAGCGATGGTTCAAAATCGTTCTAAACCTCGTCCTGATCATGAATATACGCGTCTCAACTATCTATATGTCGTGAATGGAGAGTTTGAATTTCAAGAAACTTACCAAATCGGTGCAGTCGAGGGAGGGCTTTCCAGGGCGCTTGGAAGATGTTTGATGCTATGGATCAATCCCTAAACATCTCAGGAGGTGGTTGGTGATCTTAGTTTGCTCGAATAAGGCTTGGAAACTGAAATCTAATAATGCACCTTCCTTGAGAATTCTTGAGATTTTTAGAACCCTATTCTCTTGGCTTTTTTTCGTCCCTTATTTCTGATTTATTGTTGTCTTTATATAGAGGAGGATTTAGGTCAAAAAGAAATCCAAAAGATCCATGATTGAATGAGAAATATTTGATTGAAGAAATCATGCAAAATTTGATATTTTTGGTTCCAATCATATCTCTTTCTCTCTCCACGAATTTTCCTTGATTTTTCCTAAATATATTTCTCCATATTTGATAGAAATATAATCCCATGCAAATCTTTGATTATTTCCACTATTTTATTTAATTTAAATTGAATTTAAGTGATTAAATTCAAAATAAAAATAAATAAGAATAATAAAAATGGACATAAGGGACTATGGGTCATGGATGGTCTATGGATCAAGTTTAAGAACCAAAACTTAGGCCCATGGGTCCAAAAGATCAAAATTATTCACTTTGCACTTCATGCATTTTTCTCAATTTTGCCCAACTTGCGCAAGCCATAACTCATTCAATAATTATCATATGGAGATGATCTTCGACTTTTAGAAAGCTCAAGATGTCCTCTACAAGCCACTTTGGAACATATTTTTCATTCGGAGATTTTATCTTGATGATATTGCTCCTGACAAAAACAGCTTTTTGCGATCTTCTAGAAGGACCTGTAATATATTAGCTCATATCTCTTATGCGGAAGCATTTCTGGATCTTGGACCCAACATCAAAGTTGTAGAGAATTGAATTTCCTTGAGAATGAGCTTTGTTTGAGGAATTTCTGATAAAGTATGAGAGAGATACGATCAGTCAAAGTTGGGTTGACTTTTAGTTCAAAACCCTAAATTAGTAACTTGGACATTTGATGATTTCGGAGCTTTCCTTGATAAATCATGATCAATCCTTTATCAAATGATGAATGATACTTCACAATGAGGATGTTGACAAAAAATCAGGAGTTTTGACAGTACTTTGACCACAGTTGACTTTTAGGTCAACTCAGTCGACTGTTGATTTTCTGAGCAATTGAGTGATCAATCTTTTGAATTAAGACCTGAAGCTTGTCATAAAGGTAGTGTGGGATATCATAGACCATATGAAATGTCTTGGAGCCATGGATTCAGTGATTTTCCTTTAGAACAACAAAACCCTAATTTCTGAGCCTTGTTTTAGGAGAGTGTGTCTTGGAGCTTTGCATCTTGATTTGAACTTGGATAAGACAAATAGTATGGGCAAATTTTGGGGTATGACAGCGTTGAAACTCGATATGTCTAAGGCGTATGATAGATTGGAGTGGGCTTTTGTGCTTGAAACGTTGAAAATTATGGAGTTTCCCCCATCTTTCATCTCTCTAATCCAGAGTTGTATTACTACTGTTTCCTACCAACTGTTAATCAATGGGCAACCAAGCAAACAGTTTAATCTGGCAAGGGGTCTCCGTCAAGGAGATCCATTCTCACCGTATTTATTTTTTATTTGTGCAGATAATAGATACTGGAGCAACTCACTCGTTTATTTTGTTGGATTGTGCTAAACGTCTGAACTTGGAAATATCTGATATTCATGGAAGTATGATCACTGACACTCCTGCGTCGGGTTCAGTGACTACTTCGTTTACTTGTTTGAACTGTCCAATTGATATTTTTGGTAGAGAGTTCGGAATGGACTTAGTGTGCCTTCCGTTGGAATAACTTGATGTCATCCTGGGTATGAATTGGTTGCAATTTAATCGGATTCATATCAACTGTTTCACGAAGACGATTATTTTTCCGGAAGATGTCGGTGTTGAGAGTGTAACAGTGACTGCTAGACAAGTGGATGAAGCAATGAAGGACGGGGCTGCCGTGTTTATGTTGATTGCATCCGTGGAAGTGAAGAAGAAAGTGGTGAGTAGTGACTTACCGGTAGTATGTGAATTTCCAGAAGTCTTTCCAGAAGATGTAAGAGAGTTACCGCCAGAAAGGGAGGTAGAATTTGCTATTGAGTTAGTTCCTGGAACTAGTCCGGTGTCGATGGTGCCGTATCGTATGTCGGCATCTGAACTAGCAGAGTTGAAGAGTCAGCTAGAAGAGTTGCTGGAAAAAGAATTCATTTGTGCTAGTGTGTCGCCGTGGGGTGCGCCGGTGTTGTTGGTAAAGAAGAAAGAAGGTTCTATGAGATTGTGTGTGGATTATAGACAGCTGAATAAAGTTACTATCAAGAATCGGTATCCATTACCGAGGATTGATGATTTGATGGATCAATTGGTTGGTGCGAGTGTGTTCAGCAAAATTGAGTTGAGGTCGGGATATTATCAGATTCGGGTGAAGATAGACGATATTCAGAAAACGGCATTTAGAATAAGGTATGGCCATTACGAATATACAGTGATGCCATTTGGAGTAACTAATGCGCCGGGAGTTTTCATGGAGTATATGAATAGGATATTCCATCCTTACCTGGATCAGTTTGTGGTGGTATTTATCGATGATATTCTAATATATTCTAAGAGTGAAGAAGAACATGCAGAGCATCTAAGAGTGGTATTAGGACTACTGAAGGAAAAGAAACTTTATGCGAAACTGTCAAAGTGTGAGTTCTGGCTAAGTGAAGTAAGCTTTCTTGGGCATGTAATTTCTAAAGATGGTATTGTCGTTGACCCAACGAAAGTAGAAGCAGTATCTCAATGGGAAGCTCCGAAGTCAGTTTCCGAAATCCGTAGTTTCCTTGGTCTTGCGGGTTACTATAGAAAGTTCATTGAAGGTTTTTCAAAGCTAGCGTTGCCGTTAACTAAGTTGACTAGGAAGGGTCAAGCATTCATCTGGGATTCGAAATGTGAAGAAGGATTCCAAGATTTGAAGAAGAGTTGACTAGTGCGCCGATCTTGATTTTGCCGAATCCGGCGGAATCTTTTGTTGTATATTGTGATGCTTCGTTGTTGGGATTAGGAGGTGTACTAATGCAGAATCAACAGGTAGTCGCTTATGCGTCGAGACAACTCAAAGTGCATGAGAGAAATTATCCGACTCATGACTTAGAATTGGCAGCAGTGGTATTTGTGTTGAAATTGTGGAGACATTATCTGTATGGTTCGAGGTTTGAAGTGTTTAGCGATCACAAGAGTCTGAAGTATCTCTTTGATCAAAAAGAGCTGAATATGAGGCAAAGAAGGTGGTTAAAGTTCCTTAAGGATTATGATTTTGGGCTGAATTACCATCCGGGTAAAGCAAACGTGGTTGCCGATGCTTTGAGTAGGAAGTCCTTGCATATGTCTATGCTGATGGTAAGAGAATTGGATTTAATTGAACAATTCAGAGATTTGAGTTTAGTATGCGAAGACACTCCTGTCAGTGTTAAGTTGGGAATGC
Source organism: Vicia villosa (assembly GCF_029867415.1). Taxonomy (NCBI): domain Eukaryota; kingdom Viridiplantae; phylum Streptophyta; class Magnoliopsida; order Fabales; family Fabaceae; genus Vicia; species Vicia villosa. The sequence continues at coordinate 509,443 of NW_026705454.1, read as the reverse complement.
TGAAGCTGACTAGTGGTATTCTGGAAGAGATTCGAGAGGGTCAGAAAGCTGATGTAGAATTGGTGGATAAGTTGACTCTTATTAACCAAGGCAAGGGCGGTGAATTCAGAATCGACGAGAATGGTATTATAAGGTTTGGTAGTCGTGTTTGTGTTCCTAATGTTTCCGAACTGAGGAAGAGTATTCTCGAAGAAGGACATCGTAGTGGATTGAGTATTCATCCTGGTGCTACCAAGATGTATCATGATTTAAAGAAGCTGTTTTTGTGGCCTGGAATGAAAAAGGAAATTGTTAGAACAAGATTTGTTCTGATCAATATTCTTAGTTTTGATGATAACAAGGATATGAATTTTGTGTGAGATAATGTGGTACTCTAATACATTGCAATTTCCCTTTCAGGAAATATATAAAGAGTATGCACAAATCAGCGCTCAGAAGCTTTGTCTCAGAAGGTTCAGCATGCAACATCAGAACATGGTCTGGCAAGACATCAGAAGATGGTCAAGGCAGAATCAGAACATGGGTCTATGGAAGCATCAGAAGAACTTGAGATCAGAAGCAGAAGCACTGAAGTTCTCATGGTATCACGCTCAGAAGCACTTCAAGGTCAGAAGACAAGAAGATGCTATGCACCAAGCTGTTTGACTCTGATGATATTCAAATATTTTATTCACAAACATCAGATCAGAAGAAAGTACAGGTGGCAGGCTACGCTGACTGACAAAAGGAACGTTGGAAGCTATTAAAGGCAACGTTAGTAGACACAGCGTGAACAAGGCTCGATGTAGTTGACAAAAGCGTGAAACATTAAATGCAATGCTGTACGGAATACGCAAAGCATTAAATGCGCCCAACGGTCATCTTCTCAAACGCCTATAAATATGAAGTTCTGATGAGAAGCAAGTACAACAACTCTGAACCAATTCTGAACGAAATTATTCTGAAAGACTTGCTGAAACGCTGTTCAAATTCAAAGCTCAGAAACTTCATCTTCATCAAAGCTCACTACATTGCTGTTGTAATATATTAGTGAGATTAAGCTTAAACGTTAAGAGAAATATCACTGTTGTGATTATAGCTTTTAAGAAGCATTGTAAAACTCTTATTTGATTACATTAATTTGTAAGTAACTAGAGTGATCAAGTGTTGATCAGGATACTCTAGGAAGTCTTAGCTTGTGTCTAAGCAGTTGTAATTAGAGTGATCACGTGGTGGTCAGGATACTCTAAGAAAGTCTTAGCTTGTGTCTAAGCAGTTGTAATTAGAGTGATCACGTGGTGGTCAGGATACTCTAAGAAAGTCTTAGCTTGTGTCTAAGCATTTGTTCCTGGAGTGATCAGGTTGTGATCAGGATACTCTAGAAGACTTAGTCGCGGACTAAGTGGAAAACCATTGTAATCTGTTGCGATTAGTGGATTAAATCCTCAGGTGAGGTAAATCACTCCGTGGGGGTGGACTGGAGTAGTTTAGTTAACAACGAACCAGGATAAAAATAATTGTGCATATTGTTTTTATCGTTCAAGTTTTTTTAGACTACACTTATTCAAACCCCCCCCCCTTTCTAAGTGTTTTTCTATCCTTCAATTGGCATCAGAGCGCCGGTTCTAAGGTGCAATCACTTAACCGTGTTTAGAAAAGATTCAGGAAGAGAAAAACGCTTCAGTAAAAGATGGCTGGTGAAGTTCATACAAATCCAACTGCATCTACATCTGGCTCTGCTGAGCAATACAACGGTAACAATGGTTATACTAGACCACCAGTATTTGATGGTGAAAACTTTGAATACTGGAAAGATAAACTGGAAAGTTACTTTCTTGGTCTGGATGCTGATCTATGGGATCTTCTGTTGGATGGTTACAAACATCCTGTTAAAGCTACTAGTGTAAGGCTCACGAGAAGCGAAATGAATGATGATCAAAAGAAAGATTTCAAGAATCATCACAAATGCAGGACTGTTTTGCTGAATGCTATCTCTCATGCTGAGTATGAGAAGATATCTAACAGGGAAACGGCCCATGACATATATGAGTCCTTGAAGATGACTCATGAAGGAAATGCTCAAGTCAAGGAGACCAAAGCTCTTGCACTAATCCAGAAGTATGAAGCCTTCAAGATGGAGGATGATGAAGACATTGAAAAGATGTTTTCAAGATTTCAAACTCTGACTGCTGGATTGAGAGTTCTCGACAAAGGCTACACCAAGGCTGATCATGTAAAGAAGATCATCAGAAGTTTGCCCAGAAGATGGGGCCCAATGGTGACTGCATTCAAGATTGCGAAGAATCTGAATGAAGTTTCTTTGGAAGAGCTGATCAGTGCCCTGAGGAGTCATGAGATTGAACTTGACGCTAATGAACCTCAGAAGAAAGGTAAGTCTATTGCATTAAAATCTAATGTTAAAAAATGCACTAACGCTTTTCAGGCTAGAGAAGAAGATCCTGAAGAATCAGAATCTGAAGAAGAAGATGAGCTGTCCATGATCTCCAGAAGGGTAAACCAACTCTGGAAGAGCAAGCAAAGGAAGTTCAGAGGCTTCAGAAGTTCAAAGAAATTTGAACGAGGAGAATCTTCCGGTGACAGAAGATCTGACAAGAAGAAGGCTGTCTGCTATGAGTGCAATGAGCCTGGACATTACAAGAATGAGTGTCCGAAACTTCAGAAGGAGAATCCCAAGAAGAAGTTTCATAAGAAGAAAGGTCTTATGGCAACATGGGATGATTCTGAATCAGAATCAGGATCAGACTCTGAAGGAGAGCAGGCAAACTTTGCGCTGATGACGATAGAAGATGATGGATCAGAATCTACATCAGAATCAGATTCTGAAGAGGTATTTTCTGAACTATCTAGAGAAGAGTTAGTTTCCATTCTAACAGAGCTTCTTGAATTAAAAGCTCATCTTAGTATCAAATACAGAAAGCTGAAAAAGCAATTTGAATTTGAAACTAAGAAGCTTGAGTTGGAAAATTCTGAATTAAAAGAAAAAGTTTTAAAATTATCCAATAATGTTGGATCTCCTTCTGATTCAAAAAATTCCACTCCCAGTCTGAATCATATTCTGAAAGAATATGATTTAAGTTTCAGGAAGTTCTTATCTAGAAGTATTGGCAGAAGTCAGCTAGCTTCTATGATATATGCTGTGTCTGGGAACAAGAGAGTTGGCATTGGTTATGAGGGTGAAATCCCATACAAGCTTGAATCTGTGGATGATATGAAAATATCATACAAGCCTCTGTATAACCAATTTAAATTTGGCCACTCCCATGATATTAAGCACACATCACATGCACAAAGTTTTCACATAACACACACCAAGAAGCATGTGACACAACCTAAGAAATATCATGGAACTCAGAATAAGAAGTATCATACTGTTCCTCCTATTAAATATTTTGCTAAACCCAAGTTCAATCAGAACTTGAGGAGAACTAACAAGAAAGGACCCAAGAAATTGTGGGTACCTAAGGAGAAGATAATTTCTGTTGCAGATATCCTTGGCGGCAAAGAGGACAGAAAGCAAAATGTCATGGTACCTGGACTCTGGGTGCTCGCGACACATGACGGGAAGAAGGTCTACATTCCAAGACCTGGTGCTTAAACCAGGTGGAAAAGTCAAGTTTGGAGGAGATCAGAAGGGCAAAATCATTGGCTCTGGAACTATAAGTCTTGGTAACTCTCCTTCCATAACTAATGTACTTCTTGTTGAAGGATTAACGCATAACTTATTGTCCATAAGTCAATTAAGTGACAATGGTTATGATATAATCTCCAATCAAAAGTCTTGCAAGGCTGTTGTCATACCCCAAATTTGTCCTACCCTTATTTATCTGGTTTATAATCTCTGAGCATACATCCATCTAGGTCATGTCATTGCATACATGCATATCATTGGTACCAATCAAAGACTGGCAAGAAAGAGCTTTTATGGCAAAGAACTCCTGGTTGAATATGAGGATCCGAGGTCTGGTCTCGTGGCACTATCCTCCTGAGGGCACTCTTGAATCAGTGGTTTTCTCACCTTCACGTCAAGGCATTGGTTAGGAAGTACAAGCTTGATGTTCCATTAATTATCCTGAATTAGGGTCTTTGATCAAGGTCAACCAGTTGACTTTCGGGTCAACATATAATCAGGAATGGATTTTATGAGTGATAAGCTTTCACATTGACCATGTGGACACATTCGTTTGACTGAATTTGACTGGAAAAGCTTTAATCAGGAATTTCATCAATAATCAGGAAAAAACAGAAAAGTTGACTTTTTGGTCAAAGTCAAGGTCAACTGTCAAATATGGACTTTCGGTGAAAGCCAATCAAGAAAAGTCAAAGGAATAATAAAATCAGGAAGAATTGGTCAAAGTTTCCATTTTGGGAAATATGGCTAAAAATGGAAATTTTCATACTTAGAAATTATTTTGGCATTTTAAGGCATGATGATCAGTCCACTTCAGCATCAGTTTACACGTGTCTGAAGGATAGAAAAACACTTAGAAAGGGGGGGATTGAATAAGTGTGACTTAAAAACTTGAGCGATAAAAATAAAATGCACAATTATTTTTATCCTGGTTCGCTGTTAACGAAGCTACTCCAGTCCACCCCCGCAGAGATGATTTACCTCAACTGAGGATTTAATCCACTAATCGCACGGATTACAATGGTTTTCCACTTAGCCGCAACTAAGTCTTCCAGAGTCTTCTGATCACAACCTGATCACTCCAGGAACAACTGCTTAGTTCACTCCTAAGACTTTTCTAGAGTCTACTGATCAACACGATCACTCTAGGCTTAGTTCACTCCTAAGACTTTCTGCTCAGCCAACTGCCAAGACTTCCTGCTCAGCCAACTGCCAAGACTTCCTGCTCAGCTAACTGCTAAGACTTCCTAGAGTATACTGATCAACTGATCACTCTAGTTCCTTACAACTTAATGTAATCTATTCAAGAGTTTACAAATGCTTCTTAAAAGCGATAATCACAACTGTGATATTTCTCTTACAATTTAAGCTTAATCTCACTAAGATATTACAACAGCAATGTAGTGAGCTTTGATGAAGATGAAGATTCTGAGTTTTGATTTGAACAGAGTTTCAGCAAGTGAATTTGAATTGTATTGGTGCGAAAATCGTTAACCTTGCTTCTCATCAGAACTTCATATTTATAGGCGTTGAGAAGATGACCGTTGAATGCATTTAATGCTTTGCGTGTTCCGTACAGCTTTGCATTTAATGTTATACGCTTTTGTCAACTACCTCGAGCCTTGTTCACGCTGTGTCTACTGACGTAGCCTTTAGTAGCTTTAACGTTCCTTTTGTCAGTCAGCGTAGTCTGCCACGTGTACTTCCTTCTGATCTGATGTTTGTGAATACGACGTTTGAATATCATCAGAGTCAAACAGCTTGGTGCACAGCATCTTCTGACCTTGAAGTGCTTCTGAGCGTGATACCATCTTCTGATCTTCAGTGCTTCTGATCTCATGTTCTTCTGATGCTTCCATAGACCCATGTTCTGATTCTGCTTCGACCATCTTCTGATGTCTTGCCAGACCATGTTCTGATGTTGCATGCTGAACCATTTGAGACACATCTTCTGAGCGCTGAATTATGCGTACTCTTTATATATATTTCCTGAAAGGGAAATTGCATTGGATTAGAGTACCATATTATCTTAAGCAAAATTCATATTATTGTTATCATCAAAACTAAGATAATTGATAAGAACAAATCTTGTTCTAACAATCTCCCCCTTTTTGATGATGACAAAAACATATATAAATGATATGAATTTGCGATCAGAAAGAGTAGACGGCAAAAGACAAATTACACAGCTATAGCATAAGCATATGAATATGTCTCCCCCTGAGATTAACAATCTCCCCCTGAGATAAATAATCTCCCCCTGAAATAAATACTCGAAGAACTTTAATAAAAGACTTCCCTGATTATTTCGGTAGAGACGATCATATGAGCTTCTGCCTTCAGAGAATCCATAGCTTCTGACTTCTGCTTCCATTGGACAGCTTCAGAACTTGAATTTCTTTGATCTTCAGAACATTCACAGCTTCTGACTTCTGCTTCCATTCAGGACAGCTTCAGAACTTGAATTTCTGGATCTTTTTAGAACATTCACATCTTCTGATTTCTGCTTCCCTCGGATAGCTTCAGAACTTGAATTTCTACTAACAACACTTCATGCTAGATTTGTATCAGAACATTGTTGAATGTACCAGAGCATCATTTGAGCATCTCTACATCCTGAAATGTTACAGAACAAAAACTAAACGACAAAAGTCAGCATGAACGAGTTAGAACATAAAATGTATATTCAAATACATGATATGTATCAGAGCCAAATGTATCAGAGCATTTTAGGCTAAAAACATGTATCAAAGCAAATAATGTATCAGAGCCATAACATTATGTGTATCAGGGCAAATAGAATTTTGTCAGAACATGAATGTTCAAATTCTATTATCAGTGCTTCTGATTCATTCTTCTTTCTTGCTTCTGATCTCTGAAGCTTGACAGCACTCAGCTTGCTTCAGTTTCAATGGTTTTGCTTCTAGTGTTTGCTTTGAAGATTCACTTCACTTCTTTGTACCTGCAAAACACTTAAACCATATAGAACTTGCAGTTCTTGTTAGTGAATGTGTGGGAGCCTTTACCCAGCAACTGATAGATTTAATCAAATCATTTATCATTTATCTTTCTCCCCCTTTTTGTCATAACATCAAAAAGTATATATAAAAAGATTCAGATGTATAAAACGACAAAAGAAAACATTTACTGGAATGTAAAACACAAGGAAACTTTTTCATTGATAAATCAAAGTTTTACAAGACAGGAATGCAGGAAAACAGATGCAACAAGGAAAGGAGACTACAAAGACTAAAAGACTAAGATCCTAGCCTACGCAAAATCCGCGCCAGAACAGCATGAATCCCGTCAGTGCTTGCAGCTTGCCTTGTCATGAAGGAACGAAACTCAGCATTGGCTGCTTCTTGCGCATCCAAACGAGAAGCCAGCATATCTTGATTCTGATGAAGAGTTTCCAAGGTCTCCATCAGAGCTGAGGTTTCACCCGAAGAAGAAGCACCAGTATTTCTGCCCAGAGGGACAGCAATCTCAGCAGAGTGATCTTCTGGAAGATCTTCAGCTTGTGCATCTCCCATTTCCTCATCTGAGTCTGACTCAGAAAGAGCCTTAGTATATTCTGGTTCAGGCAGCTCAGAAGTTCCATCTTCCAATGCTTGAAGAATAGCTGCAAGGTTTGTTGGAGGAGTAGGATCAGCAACTTCAGCACGATAAACCACTACTGGAAAGACCATGTGAGGTGCATTTTCAGAAGGGTTCATTCTGAACCAGTTGAACAGCCACTGAAAATCTCCAGTCAGCACAGGAAACCAGAGCACAGAAGACCGGGGTTTCCACACCACGATATCTCTGCAGAGATTTTCTTCTTCCAACTCATCTGCAGGTATCTTCTCTTCAAGAACTCTTCTGTTCCTGATGAGACAGTGATGGCTGCTCTCACCAACTTCCAACCGGAGACCACGAACACCAGGAGCTTCAGACATAATCCTTCTCTGAGTGTCTGTAGCCTTCTCCAGAAAATCCTGACGAAAGGTATTCCAGAGGTTGTTTGTAGCATACTCATCCAGATGATTAAGGTGAGCAGCACCAAGAATCTCCAACCAGCCACTTACATCAGCATGTAAGAGCTCCAGATATGTTTGAGTGGTAGGGGTTGGAGGGTTGACAGTGATCCTTGAGTCGGGAAGAACAACACTATAGGGATTAGGTGTTCTGGTGGGAAAAGGGTATGAGAGGGATGAAGAAATATCTGAGGGAAGGGTTAAAGGAGAGGAGATATCAGATGGTGAAGAAGGTGGTTCCGAGAGGATGAATGAGGAGGAAGAGGTGGTGGAGGTCTTTGAAGAGGGAGGTGATTGACGAGAATCGTCAAGGGGTTGATATATTTTGAGAGGGTCATAGGAGATCCTAACTCTTTTAGGTTTGGTTTCAGGTTCAGCAGATGCCTTTCTCTTTTGTTTCTTATCATTGTCTTGATTTCCAGAGCCTGACGATGGATTCATGATGAACTTTCAAATAATGGAAATAGCTAGGGTTTATGATATGAAAAGAGAGAGATGAAAAAGAAACCGAATGCAGAGAGAGAGAAATATGAGAGGGAAAAGAAACGTTTGAAGAGTATAAAAAGAAAACTGAAAAGAGAGTAAATGATGAAAAGCATTTAATGTTACGTGACATGAGGAGAGATAATAATGACAAAAGACGTGATTTGCACAGTTACCTAAGAAGACGTCCCCTCAACTGCACGCACGCTTGTCCAGGAATAGTGAACACGTGTTTACCATCTGGATAGCCAGTTACAGCTGTTTTGCTTTGAAGAGAGATTCTGAATCAACTTAGACACTGAAACGTTAGTAATAACTGAATCACAATTTCTAATTGATTTCTATCAGAACTTCTTAACAAAAAAAATTTCATATCAAAGGATACTCATACGTAAGAATTTCTCATCTTCTCATTCTGAGCTTGTTTCTGAAGACCCATTTTGTACCAATTATGTTGAATCCATCTGGTCTAGGAACAAGATCCCAAACATCATTCCTTGTAAACTGATTTAGTTCTTCTTGCATAGCAATTATCCAGTCTGGATCTTCTAGAGCATGATCAACAGAAGTTGGCTCGATCAAAGATACAAGACCTAATTGACAGTCTGCATTGTTCCTAAGGAATGCTCTTGTTCTGATTGGATCATCCTTCTTTCCAAGAATGACATCTTCTGAATGACCAGAGATGAGTCTGGATGATCTTCTGACAGATGGTTCTTCAGAAATACTTAGATCCTCCAGAGAAGCTGTTACTTGATCTTCAGATTCTTTGCTTCTGAGGAGCTCTGCTTCTGATGCGTTGCTTCTTGGCTCAACAACTTCTGAGATGTCAATATCATAACCTGCAAAATTATCAACCTGCTTTGGTTTTTCAGAACCAAGCTTATCATCAAACCTGATATTGATTGATTCTTCTACAACCAATGTTTCAGTATTGTATACCCTGTAGCCTTTTGAGCTTTCAGAATATCCAAGAAGGAAACACTTTTGAGCTTTGGAATCAAACTTACCAAGATGATCTTTAGTGTTCAGAATAAAGCATACACATCCAAAAGGATGGAAATATGAAATGTTGGGCTTTCTATTCTTCCACAATTCATAGGGAGTCTTATTTAGAATAGGTCTGATAGAGATTCTATTCTGAATATAACATGCAGTGTTTATTGCTTCTGCCCAGAAATGCTTAGCCATATTGGTTTCATTGATCATGGTTCTGGCTATTTCTTGAAGAGTCCTATTCTTTCGTTCTACAACCCCATTTTGCTGTGGAGTTCTAGGACAAGAGAAATCATGGGCAATACCATTTTCTTTGAAGAATTCTTCAAAGGATTTGTTCTCAAATTCACCACCATGATCACTTCTGACCTTTATGATTTTACACTCTTTTTCAGATTGAATCTGAATGCAGAAATCAAAGAACACTGAATGAGTCTCATCCTTGTGTTTTAAGAATTTTACCCATGTCCAGCGGCTATAATCATCTACGATGACTAATCCATATTTCTTTCCTCTGACAGATGCTGTTTTGACTGGTCCAAACAGATCAATGTGCAAGAGTTCTAATGGCCTTGAGGTAGAAACAACATTCTTAGACTTGAATGCAGGTTTGGAGAACTTGCCCTTCTGACATGCTTCACAAAGAGCATCTGATTGGAATTTCAGATTAGGGAGTCCTCTGACAAGATTCAGTTTGTTAATTTGAGAGATCTTTCTCAAACTAGCATGACCTAATCTCCTGTGCCAGATCCACTGCTCTTCAGAAACAGACATAAGACAAGTCACCTTCTGACTCATAAGATCTTGCAGATCTGTCTTATAAATGTTGTTCTTCCTCTTGCCTGTAAATAGGATTGAGCCATCCTTCTGATTTACAGCCTTGCAAGACTCTTGATTAAAGATTACATCATAACCATTGTCACTTAATTGACTGATAGATAAAAGGTTATGTGTTAATCCTTCTACAAGAAGTACATTAGAGATGGAAGGAGAGTTACCAGATTTTATAATTCCAGAGCCAATTATCTTGCCCTTCTGATCTCCTCCGAACTTGACTTCTCCTCCAGACTTAAGCACCAGGTCTTGGAACATAGACCTTCTTCCTGTCATGTGTCGCGAGCATCCAGAGTCCAGGTACCATGACATGTTGTGCTTTGTCCTTCTTGCAGCCAAGGATATCTGCAATAGGAATAATCTTATCCTTAGGTACCCACATCTTTTTGGGTCCTTTCTTGTTAGATTTTCTCAAGTTCTGATTGAACTTGGGTTTAACATTGTAAGCAATAGGAGGAACAGCATGATAATTCTTAATGTGAGTTTCATGATATTTCCTAGGTTGTGTCACATGCTTCTTAGTGTGTGTACTGTGAAAACTTTGTGCATGTGAAGTGTGCCTAATATCATGTGAGTGGCCATACTTGAACTGATCATACAATGGCTTGTATGTAATTTTCATTTCATCAACAGGTTCAAGTTTGTATGGGGTTTCACCCTCATAACCAATGCCAACTCTTTTGTTTCCAGACACAGCATATATCATAGAAGCTAGCTGACTTCTGCCAATACTTCTAGATAGGAACTTCCTGAAACTTAAATCATACTCTTTCAGAATATGGTTCAGACTGGGAGTGGATTTTTCTGAATCAGAAGGAGATCCAACATTGTTGGATAATTTTAAAAGTTTTTCCTTTAATTCAGAATTCTCCAACTCAAGCTTCTTTGTTTCAAATTCAAATTGCTTTTTCAGCTTTTTGTATTTGAGACTGATCTGAGACTTGAGTTCCAGAAGTTCAGTTAGACCGGAAACTAACTCATCTCTAGTAAGTTCAGAAAATACCTCTTCAGAATCTGATTCTGATGTAGATTCTGATCTGTCATCTTCTGTCGCCATCAGCGCACAGTTGGCCTGCTCATCTTCTGAATCATCTTCTGACTCATCCCAGGTTGCCATAAGACCTTTCTTCTTATGAAACTTTTTCTTGGGACTTTCCTTCTGAAGATTTGGACATTCATTCTTGTAGTGTCCAGGCTCATTGCATTCATAGCACATGACCTTCTTCTTGTCAAATCTTCTTTCATCAGAAGATTCTCCACGTTCAAATTTCCTTGAACTTCTGAAGCCTCTGAACTTCCTTTGCTTGGTCTTCCAGAGTTGATTTAGCCTTCTGGAAATCATGGACAGTTCATCTTCTTCTTCAGATTCTGATTCTTCAGGATCTTCTTCTCTAGCCTGAAAAGCGTTAGTGCATTTCTTGATATTAGATTTTAATGCAATAGACTTACCTTTCTTTTGAGGCTCATTTGCGTCCAGCTCAATCTCATGGCTTCTCAAGGCACTGATAAGCTCTTCCAGAGAGACTTCATTCAGATTCTTCGCAATCTTGAATGCAGTCACCATCGGACCCCATCTTCTGGGTAAGCTTCTGATGATCTTCTTTACATGATCAGCCTTGGTGTATCCTTTGTCAAGAACTCTCAATCCAGCAGTCAGAGTTTGAAATCTCGAAAACATCTTTTCAATGTCTTCATCATCCTCCATCTTGAAGGCTTCATACTTCTGGATTAAGGCAAGAGCTTTTGTCTCCTTGACTTGAGCATTTCCTTCATGAGTCATTTTCAAGGACTCATATATGTCATAGGCCGTTTCCCTGTTAGATATCTTCTCATACTCAGCATGAGAGATAGCATTCAGCAAAACAGTTCTACATTTATGATGATTCCTGAAAAGCTTCTTTTGGTCATCATTCATTTCTTGCCTTGACAGCTTCACGCCTCTGGCATTTACTGGATGTTTGTAACCATCCATCAGAAGATCCCATAGATCACCATCTAGACCCAGAAAGTAACTCTCCAGTTTATCTTTCCAGTATTCAAAGTTTTCACCATCAAATACCGGCGGTCTAGTATAACCATTGTTACCGTTGTATTGCTCAGCAGAGCCAGATGTAGATGCAGGTGTAGGTATAGTCCTTTCACTTTCATCAACCATCTTTTAAATGAAGCGTTTTTCTCTTCCTGAATCTTTTCTAAACACGGTTAAGTGCTTGCACCTTAGAACCGGCGCTCTGATGCCAATTGAAGGATAGAAAAACACTTAGAAAGGGGGGGATTGAATAAGTGTGACTTAAAAACTTGAGCGATAAAAATAAAATGCACAATTATTTTTATCCTGGTTCGCTGTTAACGAAGCTACTCCAGTCCACCCCCGCAGAGATGATTTACCTCAACTGAGGATTTAATCCACTAATCGCACGGATTACAATGGTTTTCCACTTAGCCGCAACTAAGTCTTCCAGAGTCTTCTGATCACAACCTGATCACTCCAGGAACAACTGCTTAGTTCACTCCTAAGACTTTTCTAGAGTCTACTGATCAACACGATCACTCTAGGCTTAGTTCACTCCTAAGACTTTCTGCTCAGCCAACTGCCAAGACTTCCTGCTCAGCCAACTGCCAAGACTTCCTGCTCAGCTAACTGCTAAGACTTCCTAGAGTATACTGATCAACTGATCACTCTAGTTCCTTACAACTTAATGTAATCTATTCAAGAGTTTACAAATGCTTCTTAAAAGCGATAATCACAACTGTGATATTTCTCTTACAATTTAAGCTTAATCTCACTAAGATATTACAACAGCAATGTAGTGAGCTTTGATGAAGATGAAGATTCTGAGTTTTGATTTGAACAGAGTTTCAGCAAGTGAATTTGAATTGTATTGGTGCGAAAATCGTTAACCTTGCTTCTCATCAGAACTTCATATTTATAGGCGTTGAGAAGATGACCGTTGAATGCATTTAATGCTTTGCGTGTTCCGTACAGCTTTGCATTTAATGTTATACGCTTTTGTCAACTACCTCGAGCCTTGTTCACGCTGTGTCTACTGACGTAGCCTTTAGTAGCTTTAACGTTCCTTTTGTCAGTCAGCGTAGTCTGCCACGTGTACTTCCTTCTGATCTGATGTTTGTGAATACGACGTTTGAATATCATCAGAGTCAAACAGCTTGGTGCACAGCATCTTCTGACCTTGAAGTGCTTCTGAGCGTGATACCATCTTCTGATCTTCAGTGCTTCTGATCTCATGTTCTTCTGATGCTTCCATAGACCCATGTTCTGATTCTGCTTCGACCATCTTCTGATGTCTTGCCAGACCATGTTCTGATGTTGCATGCTGAACCATTTGAGACACATCTTCTGAGCGCTGAATTATGCGTACTCTTTATATATATTTCCTGAAAGGGAAATTGCATTGGATTAGAGTACCATATTATCTTAAGCAAAATTCATATTATTGTTATCATCAAAACTAAGATAATTGATAAGAACAAATCTTGTTCTAACAGTGTCAACAGCCATTTTCTCAGAAAAGTCACAACATGAAAAATGCTCTAATCATAGCTCTCTACAACTTTATAGTTTGGAACATTTTCATTTGAAGTGTGGTTTGAAAGATATAAGAGTTCAAAGATTGAAGAAATCCATTTATGCAAGTCATGAAGCTGGGCACAATTCTGGTCATACGTGACATATTTCATCAAGCACGTGGCGTGCCAACTTTGAAGCCAATTCTAGGGCAATTCAGGAACTCTACAAATGCAAACTTGGTATGCTTCCATTCTTTGCCATGTCCTCTATGTAATAAAACAAGGATTGAGTCAATTGGTTGAATACTGAATCAATTACGAGTCTTCAAAGTCAGGCCCTCGCAGAGCTCATATCACGCGTCCAGTCAGGCCAGGGCTCCAAATCACGAGCGTCATTTGATCAAGCACATGGTGGGCTGAATCCAAGTTCAATTTTCCCCCTATATGGGTCTCCAATTTGAACAATATTGGTGTCAAATTACTCCTTGTTATGCCCTCTATCTAATGGACTCAAGATCATTGACTTTGAACGCGTGACGAGAAAACTACAAAGACTCAAAGTCACCTCCTGTCCAAGTTGCGTATCTGCCACAAATGTGAAGCCAAGCCAGGTCACCGCGCGCAGCTCTTAGGCAGTTGTGTACTCAATCTTCAGGCCCAGATTTAACTGATATACATGGCTCATCTCAAGACAACCCCAACATGGATTTTCCTCTATGCCATGCCCTCTTCAAACTGATACCAAGATTGAATCGTTTGGGGGTTTGCATCCAGAGTTATTGATTCACAAATTTGGTGCCATGAAGCTTTTTCAATGAACAACATGTGAGATATCTTGCAGCATTTTCATTTCTCCAAATACCATGCACACCACTGTACACGTAAAAAGGCTCACGAAGACCGTGCCATAATTGCTCATACTTGCTCATTAAGTTTTGGAATTATACACTACACTCATCTTCACCATAACCTACTAAGTACACTCACTATATAAATCAAAACCCTTCATGAATTATAGCACACACGCTCATTTCTTCCATTTTTCTCACAGCCATATCTCTTCTCCTCTCTCCGATTCTCTCACTCCTCACACACTCCCCGAGAGTTGGTTACAAACTGTAACAAACTCTTCTACCTCCTTCAACCACCACCTACCTCCACTGCAACCACCGTGAACCACCATCAACCTACATCCTCTACCTCCAACAACCACCACTCTCTAACCACCACCACACCTCCAACCGGCCATCACCACCTCTGTAAACTTCCGGTCACCACCGCCAACTATTGCTATCCATCATCTGCTTCAATTCAAGCTCCGCGTTCGTCTGCAATGGAGGCTATGAGCAAGATCCGGTCTCCATCTCGACACCTTTGCAATCTCTAAGTTCACTGCTCGTGGATTTAAAGTAAGTCCGAGGCTCGTCACCATCATCACGTCCAAGGAACAAGAAGAGGATTGCACCGTTCGCGAAGCTCTCCTTCTTCGCTTTGCTCCAAGATTTCTCAGGTAAGCCTTGAATCCATCTAACCTCCAAAAAATCATGTTAGATCATTAGCATCTGTTTATGGTATTTGTGTGTTACGGTGTATGTGCATATGACTGGTTCTTGTAGATCTTCGTCTTGCTTCGGATACATGATGTTAATCTAGATTTACTTGCGTTTCGTTGTGACATTCTTACTCTGCGTTTGAAGACGATCTGATTCGTATGTGTGGTGTGTGTTATGGCGGATATCGCTCATGTTAGGGCTTTATGTTGGCTCTCGATTTGGATGATAGAGGAAGATAACGTAAAAAACTAATGCCACATTCGTAATCCTCATGAAAATTCGAGTGAGGTTGTGGTAGATCTTGGATTTTCTGGGCCTTTTTTTTTTGTTCGCCGGCGACGGCTATGACCGAGAGAGATGACCGGAGCGGAGCTCCGGCGTCTGGATTTTGTTTTTTTCCAGATTCCGATTGCATACGTGGCATAGTGCCGTTGGGTGTTTTCCCACTATATGGAGTTTTGGCTTCATTATAATCATTGGAACGTGAGGTGTCATGCAGTGAATAGCTTAGGTTCATCTTTTGTCTTATTATCATTTAAAAAACTTGTTGACCAATTGATATCCTATCAGTTACTCAGCATGTCACGTTTCATACATAAAAACCATAGCCATATTGAATAAATGCTGACATTAAAAATGGAAAAGAGTGTAGTAAGCTGGGCCATATGATTGATTGGGCCTTAGCGCCATCTTTAGTTTCTGCACCCCTGGCAAATGGGCCCACGCGCGCCTTCAACATGATTTTAGTTCAAATCCTTTTGCTAACACACCCCTGGCTGACAGATTTTAATTTTGTTTTCAATTGTTTTTTCTCATAACTTTTGATTCATAAACCAGTTTTAATTGAAATAAAAAACCAATAAAAATATGTTTTAGATAGTTTTATGTGTGTACATAATTGTGATATTTTTTGTATATTTTTAGAAATTGTTTTGCCATCTTCAATAAATCATTTACGTTGGTATGTTCATGTTTCTTTTGGTTTTGATAGATTTTGCAAATTAATTTCGTTTAACACTTTAGGAACAGAATTTAACCACCAATTTTTGTATGGTTGCTGTAGACTAACCCATGATGGTGTGTAAGAAAAATGAACTCCTAATTCTTTGTTTTGATTGGTATTTGGTTAGCTTTGTTTAATTCGATTAACATGCGTTTCCATTAGACAATTGCGACGTTTGTGCTCTCAATTTGAAATGCATTCATGCAATAATGTTGGTTCCTTTTTGTACATATAATTAGGGATGTTTAGAGGTCCTAAAACCTGGAATTGAAAATTTTAAATCATGTTTTCCCATTTTACTCGATTTTTCTTTCGCACATGTAAATAACTTGTTTTTGGTTGACGATTGCACCGTAACTTGTACAAATGACCCGTAATTTTGTATGGAACTTCTTGGCATGACTTTGTGGTTGTTTAGGCATCTAGTATAGGCTATTTTCTACTGACTTGCACCATTTGATTGCATGTTTCTAACTTCATTCGCAATTTGAAACCGTTTAGCTAGTATTAACCTAGTGTTGTCTAGTTTTGGTTAGAGTTTTGTATTGTTTCATGCTAATTGACTAATATAGATTAACATAGGGTATTGGAACTAAATGAATGAGTTTGCTACTGAATTCAAGCTTAGACCATGTGTTCACTTGTTTTTGTTTTGATTAATTGATGTTTGTCCGCTAATTGGTAAGTAGCGACGCATGCGATACTTTGGTAACTTCTTGTGGATATTTTTGTATGATACCGTGATGCTTTTGTATTTGATTTGGGACACCCAATCCCTTATTTTGCTACTGACTTGGGGCTTCTCTCTCTTGTTTCCATGCTTAGCCTCTCATTTCTTGCTTTGATGTTGCTTACTCCTTACTATTGCTTGCCATGTTCCCTTAGACTCTTCCTTCTTTGTTAAGAGGAATTGAGATAGGATAGTTATCCTCGACCTTAGGGCCATTTGTAGATTAGAATAACATAGATTAGAATGTTAGATCTAGTTCCCTTTTGCATTCTTTTTCTTTTTCAACTCTTTAAAACATTAATAAAAGGAAGATGCGAATCACAATAAGAAAGTGATAGAGAAATGAGTAGGATTCATTCCCTAATCTATTTCTCAATCGCTTAGTGGCATAGAAACGAGTGGGATTCATTCCCTAATCTGTTTCTCGGTCACTACTTAATGGGAGAGAAACGAGTGGGATTCATTCCCTAATCTGTTTCTCAAGCATTAATTAATGGGAGAGAAATGAGTGAGATTCATTCTCTAATCTGTTTCTCAAACATTACATAATGGGATGGAAGTGAGTGGGATTCATTCCCTAATCTGCTTCTCGATCATTATACATTTTATGTGATTCGAATCGTGAAGTAAATTCCCTTAAAAAATACACAACCAAAAACACTTTAAAACATCTAACAATGGTTCAGACTAAAGCAAAGTAGAGAAAGTGGTGAGTGGCCCGGTATTGGGAACTGTTCATCACTCATCTATCCTAAAAGACACAAACCAAGCATTCCTTTTTCTTTTGCCTCGTTGGCACCTAAGGGCAATGTCATTTCCGTTCGTACGCATCGTAGGTCTTCCCTTATGCAAGAACGTGAACGTTGACTCCGCCCAATTAAAAAACACAAAAACAAACAGAAAATCGTGAGCCGAGCTACGGTAACTCTGATTCCTGAAAAGGATACGTAGGCAGCGGGGTAGGGCCCGTGCGAGTACAATTCTTTATTTTCCCTACATTTTGCATTCATTTCGCATATAGACATAGACATAGTACACACCCTTTAGATAGAAACAGACATAGGTGGATACCATCGAGTACGATGGGCGTGAGGGGTGCTAGTACCTTCCCCTCGCGTAACCGACTCCCGTACCTAGATTCTCTGGTCGCAAGACCCTGTTCCTTCCTTTGTTAGGTTTTCTGATATTCCTTTCCCTTATGGGATAAATATATTGGTGGCGACTCTGTTCATTTTTCGCGAGCGTGCGACAGCTGGCGACTTCACTGGGGATGTTGCTAGACCTGTTGCTGGTCCATCCTTAGTGAGTTGATCCTAGCCTATCCGTTTGTTTGTTTATTTACTGGGTGTGCTGTGTTTTGTCTATACGTGCATTTATTTATTTTATGTATTTATTTTATGTTTCGCATGTCTTGTTTACTTTCCCGCTCGCATATCATATTTACTTTCCGCATGCATCTGGACTATATTATGGGTCCCCGTGGGGGCCACATATTTTCACTGTTTGCAGGTTGGGTGGGATGTTCTATGAGGTAAAAGGCCCAATACCCAGGCCAGAGTGACACATAGGATACCTAGGACAGAGTGGATAGTCATGACGCCAACAGAATGTCAGGTTCTGTTGATTGCGATCATGAGACCCACGACCAGTCGAGGTTCAAATGAAATATCGTTGTTGGCATGTATTTGCGACAATGATGGTGTTTCAGGAGAACTGATAATGCTGGAAGCCATTGACCTACCTTGACCTAGACTACACCTGTGAGTGGGGTGGGATATACATGACAGGTACCGTTTGTGACCGTTCTGTTCTGTTGGTGACTCGTGTTCTTATGGTTTCATTGTGCCTATGCCGGACCTTTGATCCTGCAACGTCCGATCTCATCCAGAGGCCCCACACACTTCTCCTATGTGGGGAAACTTCCATTGCATCATTTACATCATGGCATATTTACCTTTCAAAAAAAAAAGAAAGAAAGAAAAGAAAAGATATGTAAAAAAGGAAAAGAAAAGAAAAAAAAGAAAGAAAAGAAAGAAAAGGTATTATTATTTCTCATGTGCATGCCATTCTTTTCAGGGTATCCAAGGTTATTATCTTCTTCACTTGAAATGGCTAACAACGTGACCGCTACCAAGGAGGTTACTAGGCGTACCTTCACCTGCAGTTTCTTCCGTGAGGATATAACGCCTCTGATTCGTTTGAGCACTTCAGTTACTGGGCATAACTTGGATGAGTTCAGGAAGACATATGGCCATATCTTACACATGTTAACTTCTCGGGTTGATGAATGGGCTCTATACACACTTCTTCAGTTCTACGATCCTGAGTTACGATGTTTCACCTTTCTTGATTACCAACTGGCACCAACCCTTGAAGAATATGCTGACATCCTCAAGATTAAGGTTCAACATAGGATCCCTTTTGTATGTGTACCTGAGAAACCGAAAATGGACCGAATTGCTGGTGCTCTTTATTTGAGCATGAAAGATGTTACAGATAACTGGAAGCCTAATGGTGGAACCCACGGATTCTATGTTAAATTTCTGATGAGGAAAGCTGATGCCCTTGTTATTGGAAAAAAATGAAAAGAATTCAATGCTCTCTTAGCTGTTATGATCTATGGTTTGGCGTTGTTCCCAAATATCCCGAATTTCGTCGACCTCACTGCCATTTGCCTCTTTATGGATCAAAACCCCGTGCCTACTCTCTTGGCGGATACTTATTATGCTGTTCATTCCAGGTATGGGACGAAGGGAGCAGTTGGAGGCTGTTTACCGTTGTTATACGAGTGGTTTACTTCACACTTGCCTAAAAGTGGACCGTTTGTCACAACAAGAGACTCACAGAAATGGCCTCAAAGGATCATGGGGCTTACGGCGAATGACATCGTTTGGTATCACCTTGGGAAAGGGATAGAGGAAGTTATTACTAGATGTGGTAGTTTTGACAACGTTCCCCTCATAGGAACGAAGGGAGTTATCAATTACAATCCGAGGCTAGCGCTGCGCCAGTTGGGTTTTGCGCTAAAGGACAAGCTGTTAGACAAAGAAATATTCGAATCCGTTTGCTTTAAGAAAGGGGCTGATCCAGAGGGTCTAGAAAAAGTGAGGAGCGCCTGGAATAGTATTCATACAGATAACCGAACTTCCTTAGGAGGGAAGAATGTCGTTGCTAAACAAGCTTACACTGATTGGGTGAAAGATAGAGTCAAGGAGCGCCTGTTGCCTTTCCCGAAGATTAAACCATTGTATGAACAACCACCTGAAGTTTTAACTGCCACCGTGCCAGCTGAAGACTATACCCAAGTACATGTGGAAAACATCCGGTTGCGTGAGAAGGGGCAAGATGCTAAGATAGAGTACTTCTTGGTGAATCAGAAAAGGGCTGAATTAGCACATGAGGTTAAAATGTTGAAAGGAGGATCTTCCAGAGTTCAAAAGAGGACTAGAACTGAAAGGGGTGAAAAAGCTACCACTATCATTGTCGAGGATAACGAGAAGATCATAAAAAGGGCCATAAAAGAGGCAGAAGAGAAGCTCAAGCAAGAGTACAGAGAAGACTTGAAGGCCTACAAGCTCCAGTTAGAAAAAGAGACTAAATATCAGCTGAGGACTATGAAAAAGAAACTGGAAGATGAGACTACTCAGAGAATAGCAGTCGAAACACACCTGAAAGGAAGTCACCTCCGCTCCGCTCGACTAACAGAAGAGAATGTCAAGCTCAGAAATCAAATGGCAAATATGGAGAATGCACCTGAGAAGGATTATCTCCCAGAATGTAAAGGATGTGACGAACTTAGGGAGTGCTTCAAGAAGTTGGATGGGCATTTGTTTCGCAAAGATGAGGTGATTCAAAGCCTTCTTAAAGGAAAAGATCGAGAAGCAACCAAGAAACTGTTTGATGAAACTAAGAAGTGGAGTGACGAGCACTTCAGACAAGGAGGACCTCTGTTTTATGTTCAGATGGATTGATGTTTGAGTTTGTATGTCTCGACCACCACCAGACTTGTTGGATGGGGTCTTTTATTTCCCTTGTTGAACTATCTTGTTGATGTATGGCTTGCCCAAGTTTAAATTTCTGTTATGAATGAAAAAGAACTAGTTTCTCTTGATACTTATCTTTTGTCACGTTGTTAGCTATTCTGGATCAATATTAAATCTTGGATACTCTGAAAATGGCACATCACGTCATACGCACACATGCACTCATGCATTCACATTATCACATTGCATTTTCAGGTTATTGTACAAGAAACTAATTGGGGTCCCTTTCAGCAACAAATTTCTGCTTCAACGACAAAGCTGACTTCCTTTCATCCTTACCGCACCAGGAACAACGAGAAGAGGATCATGGACCAATTTGAACAGAATCAAGCCGCCCTCCGTAGGGATATGGATGTTATGGGGGAAAGAATGACTCAACTTATGGAGACTCTCCATGTCGTTGTCCAAGGACAAGAAGAGCTCAGAAAGAGCGTCGCTGGGATGGTCAAGGATACTCCTACCAACTCTGCTGATGGGGGAGTAAAGACTAAAGAGATTCTTGTTGAAGGGATACCAAAAGTAGTGGATGACCACCATGAGGTTATTGATCTTGAACATGATCTTATTGCTGAGTTGACCGAAACTGCTAAGATGTACCAAGCTCTTGAAGAACGCCTTAAGGCCGTTGAGGTTGCTAAAACTTCAAGTTTCAACACTGCTGCTCTATGCTTGGTACCCGGGATTGTGATTCCCCCGAAGTTCAAGGTGCCAGACTTTGATAAGTATAAGGGAGTCACCTGCCCAGAGACTCACCTTCGTTCCTACTGCCGTAAGATGGCCGCTCATGCTGAGAATGAACCACTACTGATGCATTTCTTTCAGGATAGTCTCACTGGAGCCCCGTTGGAGTGGTATATGAAACTTGAGAGGTCTAATGTCAGTACTTGGGGAGAACTTGTCGACGCCTTCTTGAAACAATACCACTACAATACTGCTATGGCCCCTAGCCGTGCCCAGCTACAAAATATGTCAAGAAAGCCTGAAGAGTCTTTTAAGGAATACGCCCAGAGGTGGCGTGAGCTCACTGCTCGTGTCCAACCTCCTCTCTTGGACCGTGAGTTGATTGATCTGTTTATGGGAACTCTGAAGGGGCCATATCTTCAGCACATGGTTAGTAATACTTCTCCTTCCTTCTCAGATGTGGTCATCATTGGTGAACGGGTTGAAAACTGTGTTAAAGCTGGTACCATTCAAGATGTTGCTACTCCTAGCAGTTCTAATGGTAATGGTAAGAAGCCGTATTCTGGGTTTGTGAAGAAGAAGGAAGGTGAGACTAGCACCGCTTCTGTTGACCAAGGTCGAGCTCCTGCATATTCTGCTGTTCCACCTCCTTATTATCCGATGCCTTATGTTGTTCCTGGTCCATATGTCCCTCAGGCATATGCTGCTGCTCTTCCACAACCATGGATGGCACCTCATCAGCCTTTCGTGCCACAACAACAAGCTGCTGCTCCTCAGAATCGCCAACAGAATCCTATGCCTCAAGGTCAAAGAGGTCCACAGAGGCAAAGATACCCTGACAGGCGTATAGATCCGGTTCCAATGCCGTATGCTCAGCTTCTCCCCCAATTGCTTGCTGGTCAATTAGTGCAACTCCGCGAAATGGGTCCTCCACCTGACCCTCTTCCTCCCAGATATGATGCTAATGCTCGGTGTGAATTTCATTCAGGTGCTCCAGGCCATACGATCGAAAGGTGTAGAGCATTGAAGTACAAAGTTCAGGATCTCCTTGATGACAAGCTTATCTCGTTCGCTCCCACTGGTCCTAATGTACAGAATAATCCTATGCCTCCTCATGCTGGTGCGACCAATGCTATTGAGTTATGTGATGATCAGATCCTGGTGAATGATGTTAGTGAGGTTAAGATGCCGCTAGCAACTATCAGAGAACATCTTTTGCAACAAAAAGTTTTGTGTGAGCTACATGACTACTGTTTGCAATGTTCTTCTAATCCGGAAGAATGTGCTAAATTGAAAGAAGAGATTCAAAAGCTGATGAATGAAGGCGTTCTTAGAGTGGAAAGGGTTGTTTTTGACAAAGATGTGGCTACCCTAGAGATACCTTACTATCCTGCTGAGGTTTCAAAGAATCAAAACACCCCTTTGGTCATTCGTGCTCCGAGTACTCCCTTGGTCATTCAGGCTCCGAGAACTCCATTGGTTATTCAGGTTCCAGATGCCCCTCTGACCTCTTCGACCTCATCTCTCGTTCCTTCTCCTGTGAGTAATTCCAAGGCTGTTCCTTGGAGTTATAATGTTGTGTATATTCGAGGGAAGAAGTATGACTGTCCTCCAGTGGGTAATTCGAGTGTCACTAACATTGCTGGGACTAGTGGCATCACTCGTAGTGGTCGAATTTTTACTGCCCCTCCTCCACTTCCTAAGGAGACCAATAAGGATGTCAGTGCACAAACGAAGGGGAAGCAAGTTGTTGTTGATCCTCCTGAGACCCGTACTGCACAAGACGCTGAGCAACTTCTGAGAATCATTAAGAAAAGTGACTATAAGGTGATTGATCAACTTGACCAAACTCAAGCTAAAATCTCCATCTTGTCCCTTTTGGTGCACTCAGAAGCTCACCGTGATGCTCTTATGAAAGTCCTGGCTTTTGATCACGTAACTCAAGACATTACTGTGCCTCAGTTCGAAGGGGTTGTGACCAACATCGCTGCTGGTAATTGTTTGGGTTTTTGTGATGATGAACTTCCGCCTGAGGGTAGAGCCCACAACAAAGCATTACATATCTCCATAAAATGTTTGGATGCTGTGTTGTCTCGGGTTTTGATTGATACAGGCTCTTCTCTTAACGTGATGCCAAAAAACTACTTTGTTCAAGCTGAGTATGGATGGGGTTACGATGAGGCCTTGTACCATGAGTGTTAAAGCGTTTGATGGTTCTAGAAGGTCCGTAGAAGGGGAAATTGATCTTCCTGTCTTGATTGGCCCTCACATGTTCTATATTGCCTTCTATGTTATGGATATACGTCCTTCATACACTTGCCTCTTGGGTCGTCCTTGGATCCATGCTGTTGGGGCTGTGACATCTACCCTCCATCAGTGTTTGAAATTTGTTGTGAATGACAAGATTGTTGTGATCACTGGTGAAGAGGATTTGATAGTCAATAATCTGGCATCATACCGTTATGTTGAAGTGGAGGGGGAGATACAAGAGACACCTTTTCAAGCCTTAGAGATTGTGTCGGTTGATAAACTCCCCGTGGTTGAGAATAAGAAGGAACTCGGAGCACCCCTCTCGTCTTTAAATGATGCTAAGGCCTTCTTAGAAGCTGGTACTCCCCATAGTGCCTGGGGCAAGCTGATTGATGTTCATGAGAAGCGAGACAAGTATGGCCTTGGGTATCAACCATCTTCTTCTACTCAGCTCAGCATAATTCTTGGAAAGAAGGTGATTCCCCCCATTTCTCAAGTGTTTGTCAGTGCAAGCACCAGTTCTGGAAGTCAAGTTCTCGCCGTGGATGATGATGATGAAGAAGATCTCTCCAGATTAATTTGCCATGCTGCGCCTGGACAGGAACTCAACAATTGGACTATCTTGGACATCCCTAGAGTCACTTTCATGGAGATGTAATTTTCTTGTTTCGATAAGTCATATGCTTCGCCCTAAGCATTTTGACCACTTGTATAAAGAAGGGCCCCCCATGTTGTTTCAGTTTGTTTAATATTGAATGAAAATCATATCTTCGCATGCAATTACTGTTCCATTTCTTTCATTTTTTGTTTTTTACTTTAAAAACTTTTTCAAAAATAGCAAAGCTTTCCTTTTTTCCTTTTTATGTGTTGCATTCTAAGGCATAAATCATCCATCGTGCAGATCTGGCTCGAATTCCATCAAAAATGATAATGTTACAGTTCCACGTCCTGATATCCTTGAGAATCCAATTGACCAAGCTGATGAGGATAGTGGGGAAGATTGTGAAGTCCCTGAGGAATTGGCAAGACTTTTGAGACAAGAAGAGAAATCTATTCAGCCACATCAAGAAGCCATAGAAATCATCAACCTCGGTACAGAAGAAGCAAAGAGAGAAGTCAAGATAGGTGCCGCTTTGCAAAGTGATGTAAAGAGAAGGTTGATTGAGTTGCTTCGAGAGTATGTTGATATCTTCGCCTGGTCATATGAAGACATGCCTGGTTTAGACACGGATATAGTTATGCACAGGCTACCTCTCAAACCAGAATGTCCGCCTGTAAAGCAAAAACCACGAAGAACTCGACCTGATATGGCTTTGAAAATCAAGGAAGAAGTTGAAAAACAGTTGAAGGCTGGTTTCTTATCTGTGTGTGAGTATCCTCCTTGGATTGCAAACATAGTACATGTTCCTAAGAAGGACGGAAAGGTACGCATGTGTGTTGACTACCGAGATTTGAATAGGGCAAGTCCGAAGGATGATTTCCCTCTGCCTCATATTGATGTGCTAGTCGACAACACTGCTCAGTATTCGGTGTTCTCCTTCATGGATGGTTTTTCTGGCTATAATCAAATAAAGATGGCTCCTGAAGATATGACCAAGACTACCTTTACTACTCCGTGGGGTACGTATTGTTATAAGGTGATGCCTTTTGGTCTTAAGAATGTTGGTGCAACATATCAACGAGCAATGGTGACTCTCTTCCATGACATGATACATAAAGAGATTGAGGTGTACGTCGATGATATGATTGCAAAATCCCAAACTGAGGAGGAACATTTGGTATATCTTGAGAAATTGTTTGCTCGTTTACGAAGATTCAAGTTGAGGCTTAATCCAAACAAGTGCACTTTTGGAGTGCGATCGGGAAAGCTACTTGGATTCATTGTGAGTCAACGAGGGATTGAGGTCGACCCTGATAAAGTAAGAGCAATACAGAATATGCCAGCACCGAAGAATGAAAAAGAAGTTAGAGGGTTCCTTGGGAGATTGAATTATATAGCCAGGTTCATTTCTCATCTCACTGACACTTGTGAACCTGATCAGTGGTTTTCACACGTATTTTTACCGCTATTTTTAGTTGTCTTTGAAGTATTTTATTTTATGTTTTAATTCATTATTCGTCATTTTATGCTTTGGTTGTGTGTTATAGTGTTTGTAGGCTCAGGTAAATGAAATGGGAGAAATCGAGGTGGAAAAGTGAAAAATTGAAGAAAAGTGAATAAACTGGCAAAACGCGTCCCCACACGCGTGTGGAAGTGAAAAGTGCCATCTGCTGCCCAGACGCGTCCCGGGACGCGTCCCGTCTGCCCCAAACGCGTTCCCACACGCACCCCAGAAGCCAGAAATACAAAGGAAAATGCCTGTCTGCCCAAACGCGTCCCGGGACGCGTCCCGTCTGCCCCAAACGCATTCCCACACGCGTTTGCACGTGATTTTTGGGCCTGTCTTGCTGAAAAGCCCAGAATGACAGTAATAAAAGAAGGAGATTGCGTTTGGACAGGGGTTCGACGAATTTGGGAGCGAAAATACACTGTAGAAGGCTGGAGAACTCAGATTCTATGCAAGGATTGAAGATTTCTATGAGCTTTTGCCATTGAAGATTGGATTTCCTTCATTTATCTGTAATGTCTACAATTTACACTATGGTTTTTGTTATTTTCATGAGTAGCTAAACCCCCCATTGCTAGGGGGGTGACCCTGATTCTGATTGTGATGAATTTATTCAATTGATGCAATAACTATTTTACTTTTCATATTTGTTAATTTGTTCTTCATCCGTTAATAATGCTTTATCCGTCGGAAAAACGGATTCTGAATATGAATGAATAGTGTAGCTGGACGGCATATTATTTGTGGACACGATTAAGAACATATAATATTTATATCACCTAGGACTAGGGATATCATATTGTAACCGGAATTTCTTGTTATTGGAATGCTTGATCATAACCGTAATTGTCTATGGACATAGTAATTAGGTTGTGAGGTCAAAGATCTTTTCACTAAGGCCTTAGGATTAGATACTCTAAAGAACCGGTAATTAACTATGAAAAGCATGTTATTGTATTAAGACAGAAAATTCGTTGCATGAAGAATCATTCACCGTCCCTAGCAATCTACTCATCTCTGTTCATCGTTCTATTATTCTGTTTATTTACTTTATTTGCAAAACCAATCAAAACAACCTTTTGAACTTTTGTTTAATTGAAACACTGATAAAACTCTATATCGTCAAGCAGTCCTTGAGATTCGATACTTGGGATTTTCCCATTACTACTACATAGGCAAAAATAGTACACTTGCTATTTTCCTATCAAGTTTTTGGCGCCGTTGCCGGGGACTGCCGAAGATTATAGAGTTCTAGATTTATTTCAATTAAAATTTTGTTGCTCTGCGACTAAAATTTTATTTTCTGCACTTTTTATTTATTTTTCCTAATTCTAATATTTGTCTAATCTGTGTATGCGAGGTAAGGCCTCAGCTGAATTTCTTGTTGACGCAGAAATCGAAAGAACTTTGCACGCAAGGCGAAGACAAGCTCGGTTGGCTAAACTGGAACCTGAAGAGGAAATTGTGTCAGTTCATTCCGATTCAGAGTCTGAAAGTGAAGAAGAAACCATGGGTGAAAATCCTCCTCCTCCTGAGAGACTCCTTGGTGACTATGGTGCTGCAAACACACCGGGGGGAAGACAAACAATTGTCAACCAACCGGTAAATGCTGCAAATTTTCAACTACATCCAAGCACAATCAATCAGCTTGAAAGGAAACCTTTCACCGGAAAGGTAAATGAAGATGCAAACAAGCACCTGCAGAGATTTCTGACCATGAGCACAACTCTAAAAATTGAAGGGCATACAGAAGAAGCAAAGAAGCTGAGAATGTTCCCGTTCACATTAGCCGAAGAAGCAGAAGAGTGGTTTTATTCTCTTCCAGCAGGCAGTATCACATCATGGGAAAAAATGGAGAAGGCTTTCTTGAATGACTATTTCCCCGCCTCGGTCTTTATAAGAAAGAGGTATGACATTTTGAACTTCAAGCAGAAGGAGGGTGAGCCCTTAGGAGATGCTTACAAAAGATTCAAAAGAATTCTAGTAGCATGTCCCACTCATAATATGGACAAGACTGAACAGATGCAAGTATTTGTCAATGGGCTCAGAATGAAAACAAAGCAGTTAATCGACACAGCAGCTGGAGGCTCAACAAATTTCACAACAGCCTCTGGTATCATCAAGATCATTGAAGCTATAGCTGCAAATGAGCATTTGGAGCTGTATGATAGGTGTGCCAGTAAACCAGAAGGAATCATTGACCTCAAGCTGGAAACCTCAAAAATCCGAGTTGAAGATGCGATATCGGCTGAAGTTGAAAAAAGATTGAAGGCTATGAATATAGGTACACAACGGGTGGCTCAAGTGCAACAAGCTCAACCTGTAATATGTGAAATTTGCAATGGTCCTCATCAAACTGTATGCTGTGTTGCGACTCCCAAGCAAATTGAAGAAATCAAATTCCTGAGGCAAAATAATCCTTATTCTAACACCTATAATCCTGGGTGGAAGAATCATCCCAACTTCGCTTGGAAAGATCAACAACAACAACAACAAGGCCCTCAGAAGGCGGAGTGGGAAGTAGTTATCGAGAGATTGGCTGGACAATGCTCTCAGTTTCAAGAAGAGACAAGAAACAACCATAGGAACACCACAGCTTCAATAAAAAATCTAGAGGTTCAGGTGGGTCAAATAGCACAGCATATCACTCTACAGGCACAAGGTAACTTTCCGAGTGCAACTGTGAAAAATCCGAAAGATCAAGAGAAGATTAATGCTGTTACAACAAGGAGCAAAAGGGTGGCTGAATCAGAAAAAGAGAAAGAGGAAATAGATGACCCTATGGTAATAGAGGTGGATCTAGAAATAAGAGAGAATCCGAAAGAGCCAGAAGTTGTGATACCACCGGTTAAACCAGTTGAAGAAAAAAAGAAAGATGCTGAACCGGCGATCAAACTACCTTTCCCTTCCAGAGTGACAAAGAAGAAGTCAAAAGAGAAAGACTTCGAGAAGTTCACTAAATTGTTCAAAAAGCTAGAGGTAAATCTACCATTCTTTGAAGCACTTGAGCACATGCCCTTGTATAGGAAATTTATGAAGGAGGTGATGGCCAAAAAGAGATCAGTGGAAGGAGAACAAAAGATTGCAACCGAGAAGTGTGGAATAATCTCGTCAGAAAGAAAGATCCCAATAAAAAGGAAAGATCCTGGAGCGGTGGCGATACCATGCACTATCAATAATATAACATTTAAAAAGGTACTCCTCGATTCTGGTTCTAGTGTGAGTTTAATGCCTTTGTCCATTTTCAAAAAGCTTGAATTGGAAAAGATTAGTGAGAGTAAGACACAGTTAAGGTTCGCTGATCACACCATTAAGAAGTCATATGGGGTAGCTGAAGATGTACTAGTGGAAGTTGATAAGTTTGTATTCCCTGTTGACTTCCACATCATGGACATTCCGGAAGACGAAGAAACTCCTATCCTTCTGGGGAGACCATTTTTGTCGACAGGCCGCTGCAACCTCGACATTGAAAAAGGAACGCTATTGCTGAGATCTTTTGACGAAGAAGTAACATTGAAGATGTTAGGAGTTAAGAACCATAGGGCGGTTGTAAAAGATCAAACTTCTGGTGGTATGATAGAAACTGAGAAGAAAGACAAAGGGCCTGAGCAGCTCCAAGAAAAAGTTTCAAGCATAGCTTCTCGGGTGGTGATAACTCATGAAGCTATCAAAAGTCCGAAGAAGGCTAAGAAAGTCAAAAAGAATGTGGTGAGTGAATTGAAGAGAAAAGTTGTCCATGCCTTTCATCTTCATGAGTTTTTAGTTGCGGAAGTGAAAAGCAACCAGGTGTGGAATAGGAAATACCCTCCATAATAAAGGGTAATGGACCGTCGAGCCATGCGACGTTAAACGAAGCGCTTCGTGGGAGGCAACCCACGGTTTTAATAATTTCTCTGTTTGTTTGTTTTATTTTCAGGAAATAAAAGGGGCATTTCAAGTGGAAGCTATGGAGTGCATTACCCTCTGTGAGTCACCTCTCTCAGGCTTGTTCTAAAACATTGAGGTCAATGTTTCGTTCAAGTTTGGGGGAGGTTTTACTCTTTGCATTTTAATTTATATTGATGCTATAATATGTGTAAGACTTACAAAATCATTCTCCCAAGAGTTTTGATCTTAAAGAGCGATCGAGAATAGTATATAGAGATGAAGGGAGGATTGTTTGAGGACAGGAAGTTCAGACTAACGTGACAAGAAGAGGTTTGTTTAAACACCCTTGGTTCCCTAAATGAAATACGATTCCAACGTGTAGATTTGCACCATAGTACTTGTATCCTGAGAAGTACTCCTCGAGTAGTTTATTGATACAGTCTGGCATAATTTAGATTCACATGCATGATGATGAAAAAAAAAATATAATAAAGGATATAAGGTTGGAACCAAATGATGAAAAGGCGGTAAAAGGCAACCGGCTCGCTAAGTTGGGTAACCCTTACCCGGTTATTCAGCCCAAAGGAGGTTGATCCCCAACGTCGTCCAAAAGGACAATATACAACTGTAAAGTTTGAAAATTTCATCGGTAATAAGAAAGTAGCAAATGCTGCTCGTTTGGTGCCAGAAAAAGAAAATATAAAGTCTTGATCTGTCTCATGCATGTGATGATTATTATGAGAAATACAGTGCCGAAGTGTGATTGTCCGAATAAAAGAGGAGGAAAATCGGAAAGAGACTTAAGTGCAAAGCATAGTTGGAGAGGTATCTAAAAGGGGAACTTAAGGTTTAAAGTGGGAGCAGAAACTCGTCGCGTCATGTGAATGCCGGACCAACTGTTTCTTGATCAATAAAACTGGATATCTCACGTATGAATACCGAGGTGCCTTGAAGGTCATTAACTCTTGTAATTGTCGCTTGAGGTCAAGCAACGGTTTAAGTTTGGGGGAGTTTGATCAGTGGTTTTCACACGTATTTTTACCGCTATTTTTAGTTGTCTTTGAAGTATTTTATTTTATGTTTTAATTCATTATTCGTCATTTTATGCTTTGGTTGTGTGTTATAGTGTTTGTAGGCTCAGGTAAATGAAATGGGAGAAATCGAGGTGGAAAAGTGAAAAATTGAAGAAAAGTGAATAAACTGGCAAAACGCGTCCCCACACGCGTGTGGAAGTGAAAAGTGCCATCTGCTGCCCAGACGCGTCCCGGGACGCGTCCCGTCTGCCCCAAACGCGTTCCCACACGCACCCCAGAAGCCAGAAATACAAAGGAAAATGCCTGTCTGCCCAAACGCGTCCCGGGACGCGTCCCGTCTGCCCCAAACGCATTCCCACACGCGTTTGCACGTGATTTTTGGGCCTGTCTTGCTGAAAAGCCCAGAATGACAGTAATAAAAGAAGGAGATTGCGTTTGGACAGGGGTTCGACGAATTTGGGAGCGAAAATACACTGTAGAAGGCTGGAGAACTCAGATTCTATGCAAGGATTGAAGATTTCTATGAGCTTTTGCCATTGAAGATTGGATTTCCTTCATTTATCTGTAATGTCTACAATTTACACTATGGTTTTTGTTATTTTCATGAGTAGCTAAACCCCCCATTGCTAGGGGGGTGACCCTGATTCTGATTGTGATGAATTTATTCAATTGATGCAATAACTATTTTACTTTTCATATTTGTTAATTTGTTCTTCATCCGTTAATAATGCTTTATCCGTCGGAAAAACGGATTCTGAATATGAATGAATAGTGTAGCTGGACGGCATATTATTTGTGGACACGATTAAGAACATATAATATTTATATCACCTAGGACTAGGGATATCATATTGTAACCGGAATTTCTTGTTATTGGAATGCTTGATCATAACCGTAATTGTCTATGGACATAGTAATTAGGTTGTGAGGTCAAAGATCTTTTCACTAAGGCCTTAGGATTAGATACTCTAAAGAACCGGTAATTAACTATGAAAAGCATGTTATTGTATTAAGACAGAAAATTCGTTGCATGAAGAATCATTCACCGTCCCTAGCAATCTACTCATCTCTGTTCATCGTTCTATTATTCTGTTTATTTACTTTATTTGCAAAACCAATCAAAACAACCTTTTGAACTTTTGTTTAATTGAAACACTGATAAAACTCTATATCGTCAAGCAGTCCTTGAGATTCGATACTTGGGATTTTCCCATTACTACTACATAGGCAAAAATAGTACACTTGCTATTTTCCTATCAGAACCCATCTTTAAGTTGTTGCGCAAGAATCAAGATATCCGTTGGGATGATCATTGCCAAGAAGCCTTCGAAAAGATCAAGCAGTATCTCCAAGAGCCACCAATCCTCATGCCTCCGGTTCTTGGAAGACCGCTTCTTATGTACTTAACTGTGCTTGAAGGATCTATGGGGTGTGTACTGGGCCAGCATGACGAGTCTGGTCGAAAAGAGTGCGCCATTTATTACCTGAGCAAAAAGTTTACCGATTGTGAATCCCGTTACTCACTACTCGAGAAAACTTGCTGTGCTTTGGTATGGGCCGCTCGCCGACTAAGGCAGTACATGTTGACTCACACCACTCTATTGATCTCCAAAATGGACCCGATAAAGTACATCTTTGAAAAACCGGCCCTTACAGGAAGACTAGCCCGGTGGCAAATGCTTTTATCAGAATATGATATCCAGTATGTCACGCAGAAGGCCATCAAAGGAAGTGTCCTTGCAGATCATCTTGCTCATCAGCCATTAGAAGAGTATCAGTCAATGAAGTTTGACTTTCCTGATGAAGATATTATGAAACTGGATGATAATGAAGGACCCGAACCAGGAGAGCGATGGACTCTCACGTTCGATGGTGCATCAAATGCTATGGGCCATGGTATTGGGGCAGTTTTGACTTCCCCTCGTCAAACTCACATCCCTTTCACATCTAGAATATGCTTTGATTGCACAAACAATGTCGCAGAGTACGAAGCTTGCATAATGGGCCTCGAAGCAGCCATTGATATGAGGATCAAGATCCTTGAGGTTTATGGGGATTCTGCCTTGGTCATACATCAAGTAAGAGGTGATTGGGAAACACGACACCCCAATTTAGTTCCTTATAGGGACTATATCTTGGAGTTGTTGCCCGCTTTCGAGGAAATCACTTTTGATCACATCCCAAGAGAGGAGAATCAATTGGCAGATGCTTTGGCTACTTTGGCGGCTATGTTCAGAGTTAGTTCCTCTAAAGAAGTGCCAGACATAAGGATCCTCCGCTACAAAGAGCCCGCACATGCATTCCCTACTCATTGCCTCACTACTGAAGATGTGTATGATGAAAAGCCATGGTATTACGACATCAAGAGGTATGTTGAGAAGCAAGAGTATCCCGAAGATGCTACGATTGGTGATAAGCGAACGCTTCGAAGGTTAGCATCCAAATTCTTCTTGTCAGGAGACGTCCTGTACAAAAGAAACTATGATTCAGTTTTGCTCAGATGCGTGGATAGACACGAAGCAGAATTGATCATGCGGGAAATTCATGAAGGATCTTTTGGGACCCATTCTAGCGGACACTCTATGGCTAAAAAGATCTTGCGAGCAGGATATTATTGGATGACCATTGAAAGTGATTGTTATGTGTATGTGAAGAAATGTCACAAATGCCAAGTGTATGCTGACAGAATTCATGTTCCTCCAACTCCTCTGAATGTCCTGACATCGCCTTGGCCCTTTGCTATGTGGGGCATAGACATGATTGGACGAATTGAGCCACAAGCTTCAAATGGGCACAGATTTATTCTTGTTGCTATCGACTACTTCACCAAATGGGTTGAAGCTGCTTCTTACAAGAACGTAACCAAGCAAGTCGTCACTCGCTTTATCAAGAAAGAAATCATATGCCGATATGGGGTTCCAAACAAGATCATCACTGATAACGGGTCCAATCTTAATAACAAGATGATGGTAGAGTTGTGTGAAGAGTTCAAGATTGAACATCACAATTCATCACCCTATCGGCCAAAGATGAATGGCGCAGTCGAAGCTGCTAACAAGAATATAAAGAAGATCGTCCAGAAGATGGTTAGAACGTATAAAGACTGGCATGAAATGTTACCGTTTGCTTTGCATGGCTATAGAACTTCGGTTCGTACTTCAACTGGGGCAACCCCCTTTTCTCTTGTCTATGGCATGGAGGCCGTACTTCCTGTAGAAGTGGAAATTCCTTTGTTGAGGGTCTTGATGGACGCCAAACTTGATGAAACAGAATGGGTTCAAACGAGGCTTGACCATCTTAATCTGATTGAGGAGAAACGCTTATCTGCTATCTGCCATGGCCAGTTGTACCAAAAGAGGATCAAGAAAGCGTATGACAAGAAGATTCAGCCTCGAGAGTTCCACACAGGTGACCTGGTCGTAAGCAAGATCTTGCCAATTCACACTGATCCAAGGGGAAAATGGACCCCCAACTATGAGGGACCATACATTGTGAAGAAAGCATTTTCAGGTGGTGCTTTAATCCTGACAAGGATGGATGGGGAAGACGTTCCGCTTCCAGTCAATTCAGACTCAGTCAAAAAATGTTACGCATAAAAGACCCACTAGGTCGACGTACCTAGACAAAAATAAGGGCATCCCGGCAAACCAAAAGGGTTTGGGCAAAAATTAGGGATAAAACAAAAAGAGTATAACCCGCTAAGTTGAAAACCCGAAAGGGCGACTTAGGCAAAAAGGGGTATCCCGTTGGATTGAAAACCCGAAAGGGCGATCCAGGCAAAAGTTAGGGATCAAAAGCGAGAGGCTGCAGTCTGAATACCCTCCACAAAAACCACTATATACCCTTGGCAAAGCAGACAGATCGATCCAACCATTACGCTTCTGAAGCAAAGCATTGAGAAGATCGAGGATATGGGAACTGTAGCAATATCCGTTTTAATGGAAATCCGAGCATTTCTCTTTGCCATCTTGCTCCTTGCATTTTATTTTCTTCTTCGTAGCTACCTCATTTAGGAGTTGCTTCCTTGTACAGAAGCCTATTCATAGGCATTCCATCAATAAAATGATCTTTTGATAAAAAGCGTTCTTTCCTACTTTTCATTTTTCGCATGCGAGGTGTGATTTAATACGTTATTAAACATTGCATCGAAAGCATGGGGGATAATAATCTTGAATAAAAATGAAACATGATGTTACATGAACACAAAAGTGCTCTAAGGAGCACCATTTGCATACAAACGTTGTTTTTCTGTGCAGGTTGCAGGTTCCAATGGTCGCTCCGACCTCTCTCTTATCACAAAGATCATCATCGTCCGCCAGCGTGGAAGTCCAAACGTGTAATTCACCAACACTGGTAAACATGGGGCACCTGAGAAGATCCATGTCCCTCTTCAATATGGCAGACAAAGAATGGTCCCTCAAAACTCATGATTCCCCAAGCAGTATAGGATGTAAGGAAAGTCGAGCGAAGTCACTTCCTCCCCAGCAGAGTTATGCTCTAACCCTCAGCACAGTTTCCAATAGTCTTTGGTACTGTAGGGTTCTAACGTCAACTCATATCGGCATTTCAAGACAACAAGCAACGGACCCCAATGATCTTGCTCCCCTATCACACCGATGCCTTTATTTGGCACTCCGCATATAGTTTCCATTGCATATAACATTGCATCCTCAAAAGCGTAGCATAACCGTCAAAAGCGGAACATTACGCCATAGAAAAATTCAAACATGCATACAAAATGTAAGCCAGATAACACAAATCAATGCTAAATCGAGCCAATGGCGCCAGAAGTTGTCATCTGTATAAACTTCACTTGATATCTGCTACTCCATTACAAATCTCCTCCATCCACGGTGCCGATACTTGGTTTTCTCAATCCCCAAAAAGAAATCTTACCTTCTCTCCCCAATATGGATCGGATGCAATGTCTTTCTTCGTCGGAATCGTTGTCTCCGAGGTTATTTCCCGTGTGCCGCACGAAGATTAGAGTGCGAATGAGGGTGGGCATTCAACCCATCTCATTTTTCAATCGTTTGAATAAACCATACTTGGTGTGTGGCAATTCGAAAGATTGCCACTCTTGAAGAGTTACACCCCGCCTTTGGCCTGGGGGATTAATGTAATTCTTATGCTTCGTAAGCATCGATATCCCCGTAATCCCCCGTGGTTACTGTCATCTTATTGCCGAGCCTAGTCGTCCCTAGTCTCCGTGATTCCTTCCCTCGTACGGGAAAATTTTTCAGATCCAACCCCCGTGTTGTGCATCCCTCGCCTCTCGTCCAGGCACACCATTTTTAAATCCAATTCTCAATCCCCAGTGGGTCCAATAGCCCAAAATCTTAAATCTGAATCTTCCTTTTGATACTCGTCTGTATCTTCTTCCGATACTCGTCTGTATCTCCCTTTTGATGCTCGTATGTGTCATTCCTTCGATACTCGTCTGTATCTCCTTTTGATGCTCGTATGTGTCATTCGTTCGATACTCGTCTGTATTGATTCAAACACTCGTCCGTGTTATCCCTTTTGGCGCTCGTATGTGTCATTCCTTCGATACTCGTCTGTATCTCCTTTTGACGCTCGTCTGTGTCATTCTTTCGATACTCGTCTGTATCTCCTTTTCACGCTCGTCTGTGTCATTCTTTCGATACTCGTCTGTATCTCCTTTTCACGCTCGTCTGTGTCATTCTTTCGATACTCGTCTGTATCTCCCTTTTGACGCTCGTATGTGTCATTCCTTCGATACTCGTCTGTATCTCCTTTTGATGCTCGTATGTGTCATTCGTTCGATACTCGTCTGTATCTCCTTTTTGATGCTCGTATGTGTCATTCCTTCGATACTCGTCTGTATCTCCTTTTGATGCTCGTATGTGTCGTTCTTTCGATACTCGTCTGTATCTCCTTTTTGATGTTCGTATGTGTCATTCCTTCGATACTCGTCTGTATCTCCCTTTTGATGCTCGTATGTGTCATTCTGTCGATACTTGTCTGTATCTCCTTTAAAAACACTTGTCTATCTTACCTTCCCACCAGACATACTTCTGCTCCGACCATTTCCATGTAGTAAACATTCCCTTTGAGAACCTTGTATTGGCACTTTGGCTGCGTTACAGGTTATCACCTTTCAAATCCATTATTCATTGTATATTTCTCCATCGGAAAAACAAAAATCCTCTCTCCCCAGCAGATATCAAAACAAAAATAAAGATAACGCTCACACCATCTCCCTTTTAGGACAAATTTCTGGTCTTGATATTTAATCTTCTTCTACCTTGAACGTTCGAAAGGCTAGCGCCAATCTCATCTTCATGTTTAAGTCGATTAAATAGGGGCAGCTGTCATACCCCAAATTTGTCCTACCCTTATTTATCTGGTTTATAATCTCTGAGCATACATCCATCTAGGTCATGTCATTGCATACATGCATATCATTGGTACCAATCAAAGACTGGCAAGAAAGAGCTTTTATGGCAAAGAACTCCTGGTTGAATATGAGGATCCGAGGTCTGGTCTCGTGGCACTATCCTCCTGAGGGCACTCTTGAATCAGTGGTTTTCTCACCTTCACGTCAAGGCATTGGTTAGGAAGTACAAGCTTGATGTTCCATTAATTATCCTGAATTAGGGTCTTTGATCAAGGTCAACCAGTTGACTTTCGGGTCAACATATAATCAGGAATGGATTTTATGAGTGATAAGCTTTCACATTGACCATGTGGACACATTCGTTTGACTGAATTTGACTGGAAAAGCTTTAATCAGGAATTTCATCAATAATCAGGAAAAAACAGAAAAGTTGACTTTTTGGTCAAAGTCAAGGTCAACTGTCAAATATGGACTTTCGGTGAAAGCCAATCAAGAAAAGTCAAAGGAATAATAAAATCAGGAAGAATTGGTCAAAGTTTCCATTTTGGGAAATATGGCTAAAAATGGAAATTTTCATACTTAGAAATTATTTTGGCATTTTAAGGCATGATGATCAGTCCACTTCAGCATCAGTTTACACGTGTCAACAGCCATTTTCTCAGAAAAGTCACAACATGAAAAATGCTCTAATCATAGCTCTCTACAACTTTATAGTTTGGAACATTTTCATTTGAAGCGTGGTTTGAAAGATATAAGAGTTCAAAGATTGAAGAAATCCATTTATGCAAGTCATGAAGCTGGGCACAATTCTGGTCATACGTGACATATTTCATCAAGCACGTGGCGTGCCAACTTTGAAGCCAATTCTAGGGCAATTCAGGAACTCTACAAATGCAAACTTGGTATGCTTCCATTCTTTGCCATGTCCTCTATGTAATAAAACAAGGATTGAGTCAATTGGTTGAATACTGAATCAATTACGAGTCTTCAAAGCCAGGCCCTCGCAGAGCTCATATCACGCGTCCAGTCAGGCCAGGGCTCCAAATCACGAGCGTCATTTGATCAAGCACATGGTGGGCTGAATCCAAGTTCAATTTTCCCCCTATATGGGTCTCCAATTTGAACAATATTGGTGTCAAATTACTCCTTGTTATGCCCTCTATCTAATGGACTCAAGATCATTGACTTTGAACGCGTGACGAGCAAACTACAAAGACTCAAAGTCACCTCCTGGCCAAGTTGCGTATCTGCCACAAATGTGAAGCCAAGCCAGGTCACCGCGCGCAGCTCTTAGGCAGTTGTGTACTCAATCTTCAGGCCCAGATTTAACTGATATACATGGCTCATCTCAAGACAACCCCAACATGGATTTTCCTCTATGCCATGCTGATCGGAAAATTATAGCAAGTGCACTATTTTCTCGATGTAGTAATAATTGGGGTTATCCCCAGTGTCGATCTCTTGAGGACTGGGCAGAAACTTAAGTGTTTTAACCAATTCAATTGAACAAAAACTCCTTGGTTTGTTTCAATGTTGTTTGCAAAATTATAATATATGAATTAAAAAAAAACAACTAAATAAACTTGTATTAGACAAATAAGAAAGTAATGCTAGGGGATTGTGTATGAAATTCCTTATAATAACAATACTCTTAAAATTAGCCAGATCATCACTAATTCATATCATCACCAGATTTTTGAGTGAGACTTTCCAAAATTCCTTTAAAGAAAATCATTTAATATTTCTTTTATACCCAAATTCCTTCGTGGTATAGTAAGAATACTAATCTCTTTGTTTCAACAGAAAACTTACGGTTACAAATCTATATCTCAATTCCTTGACTATACAGATTTATATTTTTATACAAAAGCATTAACCTTGGTTTTCCAACCTAACATTAATCATAAATCAAAACCCTTATTTTCCAATAATGGTTTGCATTAAGAACATTGTAGAAAAAGATGATAATGAAAAAGTTATGAAATTACTAATAAAATAAGCAAATTGTCATTACAATAGGAAATCAGGGACACCCCCCTAGCATTGGGGGGTTTAGCCTCTCATGTTCATGAAATTAAAAACAAACATAGTGAAAGAGAAAATCATTACAATATAATTAGGATGACTTTGATCTTCAATAGCTTCCGCGGTTGAGAGATCTCCGTTTTCCCAACAATTGCATGTATCTGCTCTTCTCCCAAATTGTACGTGAAAATCAAAATTCAATTGCCAAAAGATCCCCTCTTCTCATGAAAAATAGGTTTAAGTAGTGATACTATGTTTCCATCTGGTGCAGAATGACAAAATTGCCCTTAATGAGTCCAAAGTGAAAAATCAGCAAAAAGGCTCCAATGCCTCACATCCACGC
Organism: Vicia villosa; assembly: GCF_029867415.1. Taxonomy (NCBI): domain Eukaryota; kingdom Viridiplantae; phylum Streptophyta; class Magnoliopsida; order Fabales; family Fabaceae; genus Vicia; species Vicia villosa. The sequence goes on along the minus strand of NW_026705454.1, from coordinate 469,960 downwards.
TGACACGGCCGTGTCAAATGACACGGGCTGCCCGTGTCAGCTTCTGCCCATGTAACTCTTCTTCAGCTTCTGCCCGTGTCAAATGACACTGGCTGTGTCAAATGACACTGGCTGCCCGTGTCAGCTTCTGCCCATGTCACTCTTCTTCAGCTTCTGCCCGTGTCAAATGACACTGGCTGTGTCAAATGACACTGGCTGTCCACATTTTCTTCCGCTCTTGTTCTAATTCTTTTAGAAACTTTCCTATTTCCTGAAATCAATAAACACTACCAAAACAAGTCTTGAAAGCATCTAATTAGCAATAAAAATAAACAAGAACTCATTTGCAAAATGTGAAGAAAATTAAATAAAACGATTGAAAACTAAACCATGATGTTACCGGAATGAGCGATTTCTTACCAAATAATCGATGGAAAGTAAGTAAAATTGGTGACCGATCACATGCCCTCTTCAAACTGATACCAAGATTGAATCGTTTGGGGGTTTGCATCCAGAGTTATTGATTCACAAAGTTGGTGCCATGAAGCTTTTTCAATGAACAACATGTGAGATATCTTGCAGCATTTTCATTTCTCCAAATACCATGCACACCACTGTACACGTAAAAAGGCTCACGAAGACCGTGCCATAATTGCTCATACTTGCTCATTAAGTTTTGGAATTATACACTACACTCATCTTCACCATAACCTACTAAGTACACTCACTATATAAATCAAAACCCTTCACGAATTATAGCACACACGCTCATTTCTTCCATTTTTCTCACAGCCATATCTCTTCTCCTCTCTCCGATTCTCTCACTCCTCACACACTCCCCGAGAGTTGGTTACAAACTGTAACAAACTCTTCTACCTCCTTCAACCACCACCTACCTCCACTGCAACCACCGTGAACCACCATCAACCTACATCCTCTACCTCCAACAACCACCACTCTCTAACCACCACCACACCTCCAACCGGCCATCACCACCTCTGTAAACTTTCGGTCACCACCGCCAACTATTGCTATCCATCATCTGCTTCAATTCAAGCTCCGCGTTCGTCTGCAATGGAGGCTATGAGCAAGATCCGGTCTCCATCTCGACACCTTTGCGATCTCTAAGTTCACTGCTCGTGGATTTAAAGTAAGTCTGAGGCTCGTCACCATCATCACGTCCAAGGAACAAGAAGAGGATTGCACCGTTCGCGAAGCTCTCCTTCTTCGCTTTGCTCCAAGATTTCTCAGGTAAGCCTTGAATCCATCTAACCTCCAAAAAAGCATGTTAGATCATTAGCATCTGTTTATGGTATTTGTGTGTTACGGTGTATGTGCATATGACTGGTTCTTGTAGATCTTCGTCTTGCTTCGGATACATGATGTTAATCTAGATTTACTTGCGTTTCGTTGTGATATTCTTACTCTGCGTTTGAAGACGATCTGATTCGTATGTGTGGTGTGTGTTATGGCGGATATCGCTCATGCTAGGGCTTTATGTTGGCTCTCGATTGGGATGATAGAGGAAGATAACGTAAAAAACTAATGCCACATTCGTAATCCTCATGAAAATTCGAGTGAGGAGGTGGTAGATCTTGGATTTTCTGGGCCTTTTTTTTTTGTTCGCCGGCGACGGCTATGACCGAGAGAGATGACCGGAGCGGAGCTCCGGCGTCTGGATTTTGTTTTTTTCCAGATTCCGATTGCATACGTGGCATAGTGTCGTTGGGTGTTTTCCCACTATATGGAGTTTTGGCTTCATTATAATCATTGGAACGTGAGGTGTCATGCAGTGAATAGCTTAGGTTCATCTTTTGTCTTATTATCATTTAAAAAACTTGTTGACCAATTGATATCCTATCAGTTACTCATCATGTCACGTTTCATACATAAAAACCATAGCCATATTGAATAAATGCTGACATTAAAAATGGAAAAGAGTGTAGTAAGCTGGGCCATATGACTGATTGGGCCTTAGCGCCATCTTTAGTTTCTGCACCCCTGGCAAATGGGCCCACGCGCGCCTTCAACATGATTTTAGTTCAAATCCTTTTGCTAACACACCCCTGGCTGACAGATTTTAATTTTGTTTTCAATTGTTTTTTCTCATAACTTTTGATTCATAAACCAGTTTTAATTGAAATAAAAAACAAATAAAAATATGTTTTAGATAGTTTTATGTGTGTACATAATTGTGATATTTTTTGTATATTTTTAGAAATTGTTTTGCCATCTTCAATAAATCATTTACGTTGGTATGTTCATGTTTCTTTTGGTTTTGATAGATTTTGCAAATTAATTTCGTTTAACACTTTAGGAACAGAATTTAACCACCAATTTTCGTATGGTTGCTGTTGACTAACCCATGATGGTGTGTAAGAAAAATGAACTCCTAATTCTTTGTTTTGATTGGTATTTGGTTAGCTTTGTTTAATTCGATTAACATGCGTTTCCATTAGACAATTGCGACGTTTGTGCTCTCAATTTGAAATGCATTCATGCAATAATGTTGGTTCCTTTTTGTACATATAATTAGGGATGTTTAGAGGTCCTAAAACCTGGAATTGAAAATTTTAAATCATGTTTTCCCATTTTACTCGATTTTTCTTTCGCACATGTAAATAACTTGTTTTTGGTTGACGATTGCACCGTAACTTGTACAAATGACCCGTAATTTTGTATGGAACTTCTTGGCATGACTTTGTGGTTGTTTAGGCATCTAGTATAGGCTATTTTCTACTGACTTGCACCATTTGATTGCATGTTTCTAACTTCATTCGCAATTTGAAACCGTTTAGCTAGTATTAACCTAGTGTTGTCTAGTTTTGGTTAGAGTTTTGTATTGTTTCATGCTAATTGACTAATATAGATTAACATAGGGTATTGGAACTAAATGAATGAGTTTGCTACTGACTTCAAGCTTAGACCATGTGTTCACTTGTTTTTGTTTTGATTAATTGATGTTTGTCCGCTAATTGGTAAGTAGCGACGCATGCGATACTTTGGTAACTTCTTGTGGATATTTTTGTATGATACCGTGATGCTTTTGTATTTGATTTGGGACACTCAATCCCTTGTTTTTCTACTGACTTGGGGCTTCTCTCTCTTGTTTCCATGCTTAGCCTCTCATTTCTTGCTTTGATGTTGCTTACTCCTTACTATTGCTTGCCATGTTCCCTTAGACTCTTCCTTCTTTGTTAAGAGGAATTGAGATAGGATAGTTATCCTCGACCTTAGGGCCATTTGTAGATTAGAATAACATAGATTAGAATGTTAGATCTAGTTCCCTTTTGCATTCTTTTTCTTTTTCAACTCTTTAAAACATTAATAAAAGGAAGATGTGAATCACAATAAGAAAGTGATAGAGAAATGAGTGGGATTCATTCCCTAATCTATTTCTCAATCGCTTAGTGGCATAGAAACGAGTGGGATTCATTCCCTAATCTGTTTCTCGGTCACTACTTAATGGGAGAGAAACGAGTGGGATTCATTCCCTAATCTGTTTCTCAAGCATTAATTAATGGGAGAGAAATGAGTGAGATTCATTCTCTAATCTGTTTCTCAAACATTACATAATGGGATGGAAGTGAGTGGGATTCATTCCCTAATCTGCTTCTCGATCATTATACATTTTATGTGATTCGAATCGTGAAGTAAATTCCCTTAAAAAATACACAACCAAAAACACTTTAAAACATCTAACAATGGTTCAGACTAAAGCAAAGTAGAGAAAGTGGTGAGTGGCCCGGTATTGGGAACTGTTCATCACTCATCTATCCTAAAAGACACAAACCAAGCATTCCTTTTTCTTTTGCCTCGTTGGCACCTAAGGGCAATGTCATTTCCGTTCGTACGCATCGTAGGTCTTCCCTTATGCAAGAACGTGAACGTTGACTCCGCCCAATTAAAAAACACAAAAACAAACAGAAAATCGTGAGCCGAGCTACGGTAACTCTGATTCCTGAAAAGGATACGTAGGCAGCGGGGTAGGGCCCGTGCGAGTACAATTCTTTATTTTCCCTACATTTTGCATTCATTTCGCATATAGACATAGACATAGTACACACCCTTTAGATAGAAACAGACATAGGTGGATACCATCGAGTACGATGGGCGTGAGGGGTGCTAGTACCTTCCCCTCGCGTAACCGACTCCCGTACCTAGATTCTCTGGTCGCAAGACCCTGTTCCTTCCTTTGTTAGGTTTTCTGATATTCCTTTCCCTTATGGGATAAATATATTGGTGGCGACTCTGTTCATTTTTTGTGAGCGTGCGACAGCTGTAAGTCAGAAGGATGGCTCAATCCTATTTACAGGCAAGAGGAAGAACAACATTTATAAGATTGATCTTTCTGATCTTGAGAAGCAGAAGGTGACTTGTCTTATGTCTGTTTCTGAGGAGCAATGGGTCTGGCACAAAAGATTAGGACATGCTAGTTTGAGAAAGATTTCTCAGATTAACAAACTAAATCTGGTCAGAGGACTCCCAAATCTGAAATACAAATCAGATGCTCTTTGTGAAGCATGTCAGAAGGGCAAGTTCTCCAGACCTGCATTCAAGTCTAAGAATGCTGTTTCTACCTCAAGGCCGTTAGAACTCTTGCACATTGATCTGTTTGGCCCAGTCAAAACAGCATCTGTCAGAGGGAAGAAATATGGATTAGTCATCATTGATGATTATAGCCGCTGGACATGGGTAAAGTTCTTGAAACACAAGGATGAGTCTCATTCAGTGTTCTTTGAATTCTGCACTCAGATTCAATCTGAGAAAGAGTGTAAAATCATAAAGGTCAGAAGTGATCATGGTGGCGAATTTGAGAACAGATTCTTTGAGGAGTTCTTCAAAGAAAATGGTATTGCCCATGATTTCTCTTGCCCCAGAACTCCACAGCAAAATGGAGTTGTAGAGCGAAAGAATAGGACTCTACAAGAAATGGCCAGAACCATGATCAATGAAACAAATATGGCTAAGCATTTCTGGGCAGAAGCAATTAACACTGCATGCTATATTCAGAATAGAATCTCTATCAGACCTATTCTAAATAAGACTCCTTATGAATTGTGGAAGAACAGAAAGCCCAACATTTCATATTTCCATCCTTTTGGATGTGTATGTTTTATTCTGAATATTAAAGATCATCTTGGTAGGTTTGATTCCAAAGCACAAAAATGTTTCCTTCTTGGATATTCTGAACGCTCTAAAGGCTACAGAGTATACAATACTGAAACATTGATTGTAGAAGAATCAATCAATATCAGGTTTGATGATAAGCTTGGTCTTGAAAAACCAAAGCAGTTTAAGAATTTTGCAGATTTTGATATTGATATATCAGAAGTTGAAGAATCAAGAAGCAAAGCTGCAGAAGCTGGCAGTCTCAGAAGCAATGGATCAGAAGATCAAGTTGCTGCATCTTTAGAGAATCTTAGGATTTCTGAAGAACCAACTATCAGAAGATCACCTAGACTTGCCTCAGCTCATTCAGAAGATGTGATCCTTGGAAAGAAAGATGATCCCATCAGAACAAGGGCATTCCTTAAGAACAATGCAGAATGTCAATTAGGTCTTGTTTCTTTGATCGAGCCAACTTCTATTGATCAAGCTCTAGAAGATCCAGACTGGATAATTGCCATGCAAGAAGAACTAAATCAGTTTACAAGGAATGATGTATGGGACTTGGTTCCTAGACCAAAAGGATTTAACATCATCGGTACTAAGTGGGTTTTCAGAAACAAGCTAAGTGAGAAAGGTGAAGTGGTAAGAAACAAAGCCAGACTGGTTGCTCAGGGTTATAGTCAGCAAGAAGGGATTGATTATACAGAAACCTTTGCACCAGTGGCCAGGTTAGAATCTATTCGTCTATTAATTTCTTTTGCCACTCAACACAACATCACTCTTTATCAGATGGATGTCAAGAGTGCCTTCTTAAATGGTTATATAGATGAAGAAGTTTATGTTCACCAACCTCCTGGTTTTGAAGACTCCATGTCTCCAAATCATGTTTTCAAATTAAAGAAATCATTATACGGATTGAAACAAGCTCCCAGAGCTTGGTATGAACGTTTGAGTTCTTTCCTTCTGGAAAATGATTTCACTAGAGGAAAAGTGGACACTACTCTCTTTTGTAAAACATTTAAAAAGGATATTTTAATTTGTCAAATATATGTTGATGATATTATCTTTGGAACATCTAATGCTACACTTGGAAAGGAGTTTGCTGAGTCTATGCAGGCTGAATTTGAAATGAGCATGATGGGAGAACTCAAGTATTTCCTTGGGATTCAAATCAACCAAACTTCCGATGGAACCTATGTTCATCAAACGAAGTATGTGAAAGAACTTCTGAAGAAGTTTAATCTTTCTGAAAGCAAAGAAGCCAAAACTCCTATGCATCCAACATGTGTACTGGGTAAGGATGAGGTAAGTAAGAAGGTAGATCAGAAGTTGTACAGAGGTATGATTGGATCTCTTCTATATCTAACTGCTTCTAGACCTGGCATTCTCTTTAGTGTTTGTTTGTGTGCTCGATTCCAATCAGATCCAAGAGAATCTCATTTAACAGCGGTTAAGAGAATTCTAAGGTATCTGAAAGGTACTACTAATGTTGGTTTAGTTTACAGAAGATCTAAAGATTACAACTTAGTAGGATTCTGTGATGCTGACTATGCTGGAGATAGAATAGAAAGAAAGAGCACTTCTGGAAGTTGTCAATTTCTTGGAAGTCATCTGATCTCATGGTACAGCAAGAAGCAAGCTACTATTGCCCTCTCAACAACAGAAGCAGAATATGTTGCTGCTGCTGGTTGTAGCACACAAATGCTCTGGATGAGAAGTCAGCTGGAAGATTATCAGATATATGAGAGTAACATTCCTATTTTCTGTGATAATACTTCTGCTATATGGTTATCTTAGAATCCTATTTTACATTCAAAAGCTAAACATATTGAGATTAAACATCATTTCATAAGGGACTATGTTCAGAAGGGTGTTATATCTTTAAACTTTGTGGATACAGACCATCAATGGGCTGATATCTTTACAAAACCCCTTGCTGAAGATAGGTTTAAGTTCATTTTGAAGAATATCAGTATGGATTTATGCCCAGAATGAGAAGATGAGAAGATCTTATGTATGAGTATCTTCTGAAATGAAATTGGATTTTTTTTAAGAAGTTCTGATTGAAATCAATTAGAAATTGTGATTCAGTTATTACTAACATTTCATTGTCTAAGTTGAATCAGAATCTCTTTAAAAGAAAAACAGCTGTAACTAGCTATCCAGATGGTAAACACGTGTTCACTATTTCTAGACAAGCGTGCGTGCAGTTGAGGGGACGTCTACTTAGGTAACTGTGCAAATCTCGTCTTTTGTCATTATTATCTCTCCTCACGTCACGTACCATTAAATGCTATCCATCATTTACTCTTTTTCAGTTTTCTTTTTATACTCTTCAAACGTTTCTTTTCCCTCTTATATTTCTCTCACTTTGCATTCAGTTTCTTTTTCGTTCTCTCTCTTTGCATTCATATCATAAACCTTAGCAGTTTTCAATATCTGCAACTTCATCATGAATCCATCGTCAAGCTCTGGAAATCAAGAAACTGATCGAAAACAAAAGAGAAAGGCAACTGATGAACCAGAAATCAAACCAAAAAGAGTTAAAATCTACTATGACCCTCTCAAGGTGAATCCCTTTGAAGCCATGATGTCTGGTAACTATTCTAGACGTCTGTATCAACCCCTTGATAGTATCCCTGAATCACCACCCTCTTCATATTCTTCCACCACCTCTTCCTCCTCATTCATCCTTTCGGAACCACCTTCTTCACCATCTGATATCTCCTCTCCTTCAACCCATCCCTCAGATATTTCTTCATCTCTCTCACACCCTTTTCCCACCAGAACACCTAACCCCTACAGTGTTGTTTTTCCCGACTCCAGGTTCACTGTCAACCCTCCAACCCCTACCACTCAATCATTTCTGGAGCTTTTACATTCTGATGTAAATAGCTGGTTGGAGATTCTGGGTGCTGCTCACCTTAACCATCTGGATGAGTATGTTACATGCAACCTTTGGGATACCTTTCGTTAGGATTTTCTGGTTAGGGCTACAGACATTCAGAGAAGGATCATGTCTGAAGCACCTGGTGTTCGTGGTCTTCGGTTGGAAGTTGGTGAAAGCAGCTATCACCATCTCATCAGGAACAGAAGAGTTCTTGAAGAGAGGATACTTGCAGATGAGTTGGAAGAAGAAAATCCCTGCAGAGACATCGTGGTGTGGAGACCATGGTATCCTATGCTGACTGGAGATTTTCAGTGGCTGTTTAACTGGTTCAGAATGAACCCTTCTGAAAAAGCACCTCACATGGTCTTTCCAGTAGTGGTTTATCCTGCTGAAGTTGCTGGTCTTACTCCTCCAACAAACCTAGCAGCTATTCTTCAAGCGTTGGAAGTTGGAACTTCTGAGCTGCCTGAACCAGAATATGCTGAGGCTACTTCTGAGTCAGACTCAGATGTGGAGATGGAAGATGCACAAGCTGAAGACCTTCCAGAAGATCGCCCTGCTGAGATTGCTGTCCCTTTTGGCAGAAATTCTGGTGCCTCTTCTTCTGGTGAAACCTCAGCTCTGATGGAGACCTTGGAAGCTCTTCATCAGAATCAAGCTATGCTGGCTTCTCGTTTGGACGCGCAAGAAGTAGCCAATGCTGAGTTTCGCTCTTTTATGGCAAGGCAAGCTACAAACACCGACGGGATTCATGATGTTCTGGCGCGGATTTTGCGTAGGCTAGGGTCTTAGTCCTTTGGTCTTTGTAGTTTTCTTTCCTTGTTGCATCTATTTTCCTGCATTCCTCTTTTGTAATCCTTCTTGTTGAAATCAATGAATAGTTATTTATGTTTCTTTCCTTTTGTCTCTTGCTTTACATCTGAATCTTTTATGCTTTTTGATGTTATGACAAAAAGGGGGAGAAAATATATGATAAATGATCTGATTAATATTATCAGTTACCGAGTAAAAAGGCTCCACATTTACTAACAGAACTTGCAAAGTTCTATGTTTTTAAGTTGTGTTGTTGCAGGAATCAAAGATTCAAGATCAACATAAGAAGCAACAAAATGAATCAAGCTCTTGGATTCTTGAAGCAAGTTGAGTGCTAGGAAGCTTCAGAATCAGAAGCAAGAAGGAAGAATGATCAGAAATAGCTCTTGGATTCTTGAAGCAAGCTGAGTGCTAGGAAGCTTCAGAATCAGAAGCAAGAAGGAAGAATGATCAGAAATTCTGATAATAGAATATGATCCAAATCATTGTCTATTTGCTCTGATACATTGTCTATTGGATCTGATATATTCTATATGGCTTATATGGCTCTGATACATATTTTGTGTTCTGATACACATTTTATGTTCTAACTCATTCATGCTGACTTTTGTCGTTTAGTTTTGTTCTGTAACATTTCAGGATGTAGAGATGCTCTGATGATGCTCTGGTACATTCAACAATGTTCTGATACAATCTAGCATGAAGTGATGTAAGAAGAAATTCAAAGCTCTGAAGCTATCCGAGGGAAGCAGAAATCAGAAGTTGTGAATGTTCTAAAGATCCAGAAAACTCAAGTTCTGAAGCTGTCCTAAATGGAAGCATGAATCAGAAGCTGTGAATGTTCTGAAGATCAAAGAAATTCAAGTTCTGAAGCTGTCCTAAATGGAAGCAGGAATCAGAAGCTGTGAATGTTCTGAAGATCAAAGAAATTCAAGTTCTGAAGCTGTCCTAAATGGAAGCAGGAATCAGAAGCTGTGAGTGTTCTAGGGATCGAAAGAAATTCAAGTTCTGAAGCTGTCCAATGGAAGCAGAAGTCAGAAGCTATGAATTATCAGAAGACAGAAGCTTATGTGATCGTCTCTACCAAAATAATCAGGGAAGTCTTTTATTATTAAAGTTCTTCGAGTATTTATTTCAGGGGGAGATTATTCATCTCAGGGGGAGATTGTTAATCTCAGGGGGAGACATATTCACATGCTTATGCTATAGCTGTGTAATTTGTCTTTAGCCGTCTGCTCTTTCTGATCGCAAATTCATATCATTTATATATGTTTTTGTCATCATCAAAAAGGGGGAGATTGTTAGAACAAGATTTGTTCTGATCAATATTCTTAGTTTTGATGATAACAAGGATATGAATTTTGTGTGAGATAATGTGGTACTCTAATACATTGCAATTTCCCTTTCAGGAAATATATAAAGAGTATGCACAAATCAGCGCTTAGAAGCTTTGTCTCAGAAGGTTCAGCATGCAACATCAGAACATGGTCTGGCAAGACATCAGAAGATGGTCAAGGCAGAATCAGAACATGGGTCTATGGAAGCATCAGAAGAACTTGAGATCAGAAGCAGAAGCACTGAAGTTCTCATGGTATCACGCTCAGAAGCACTTCAAGGTCAGAAGACAAGAAGATGCTATGCACCAAGCTGTTTGACTCTGATGATATTCAAATATTTTATTCACAAACATCAGATCAGAAGAAAGTACAGGTGGCAGGCTACGCTGACTGACAAAAGGAACGTTGGAAGCTATTAAAGGCAACGTCAGTAGACACAGCGTGAACAAGGCTCGAGGTAGTTGACAAAAGCGTGAAACATTAAATGCAATGCTGTACGGAATACGCAAAGCATTAAATGCGCCCAACGGTCATCTTCTCAAACGCCTATAAATATGAAGTTCTGATGAGAAGCAAGTACAACAACTCTGAACCAATTCTGAACGAAATTATTCTGAAAGACTGCTGAAACACTGTTCAAATTCAAAGCTCAGAAACTTCATCTTCATCAAAGCTCACTACATTGCTCTTGTAATATATTAGTGAGATTAAGCTTAAACGTTAAGAGAAATATCACTGTTGTGATTATAGCTTTTAAGAAGCATTGTAAAACTCTTATTTGATTACATTAATTTGTAAGTAACTAGAGTGATCAAGTGTTGATCAGGATACTCTAGGAAGTCTTAGCTTGTGTCTAAGCAGTTGTAATTAGAGTGATCACGTGGTGGTCAGGATACTCTAAGAAAGTCTTAGCTTGTGTCTAAGCATTTGTTCCTGGAGTGATCAGGTTGTGATCAGGATACTCTAGAAGACTTAGTCGCGGACTAAGTGGAAAACCATTGTAATCTGTTGCGATTAGTGGATTAAATCCTCAGGTGAGGTAAATCACTCCGTGGGGGTGGACTGGAGTAGTTTAGTTAACAACGAACCAGGATAAAAATAACTGTGCATATTGTTTTTATCGTTCAAGTTTTTTTAGACTACACTTATTCAAACCCCCCCTTTCTAAGTGTTTTTCTATCCTTCAGAAATAGCTGAATTTGTCTATGCCTGTTTGACTTGTCAGAAGTCGAAGATTGAGCATCAGAAACCATATGGAGCTATGCAACCGTTATTTATTCCAGAATGGAAGTGGGATAGTATATCTATGGATTTTGTTTCTGGTTTGCCGAAGACGGTGAAGAACTATGAAGCCATTTGGGTTATTGTGGATAGGTTGACAAAGTCTGCTCATTTTATACCAATGAGGATGGATTACCCGATGGAGAAGCTTGCTCAATTGTACATTGAGAAGATAGTGAGTTTACATGGTATTCCTTCGAGTATCGTGTCAGATAGAGATCCAAGGTTTACATCCAGATTTTGGGAAGGTTTGCAGAAGGCTCTGGGTACTAAGCTGAGATTGAGTTCTGCTTATCATCCGCAGACGGATGGACAGACAGAAAGAACTATTCAATCGCTAGAAGATTTGTTGCGTGCTTGTGTGTTAGAAAAATGTGGTACTTGGGATAGTTATCTACCCTTGATCGAATTTACCTACAATAATAGTTTTCACTCGAGTATTGGTATGGCTCCGTTTGAAGCTTTGTATGGTCGGAGGTGTAGGACGCCTTTATGTTGGTACGAATCAGGCGAAAGTGCGGTGATTGGACCAGAGATTGTTCAAGAAACGACGGAAAAGATTAAGATGATTCAGGAGAAGATGAAAGCCTCTCAAAGTCGTCAGAAGAGTTATCATGACAAGAGACGGAGAACACTTGAGTTTCAAGAAGGGGATCACGTGTTTATGAGAGTTACTCCTATGACTGGTATCGGACGAGCCCTAAAGTCAAGAAAGTTGACGCCGCGTTTTATTGGTCCGTTTCAGATTTCAGAAAGAGTAGGAGATGTGGCGTATCGCATTGCGTTGCCACCGACGCTTGCAAATCTGCATGATGTATTCCATGTGTCGCAGTTGAGGAAATACATGTTAGAACAAGATTTGTTCTTATCAATTATCTTAGTTTTGATGATAACAATAATATGAATTTTGCTTAAGATAATATGGTACTCTAATCCAATGCAATTTCCCTTTCAGGAAATATATAAAGAGTACGCATAATTCAGCGCTCAGAAGTTGTGTCTCAAATGGTTCAGCATGCAACATCAGAACATGGTCTGGCAAGACATCAGAAGATGGTCGAAGCAGAATCAGAACATGGGTCTATGGAAGCATCAGAAGAACATGAGATCAGAAGCACTGAAGATCAGAAGATGGTATCACGCTCAGAAGCACTTCAAGGTCAGAAGATCAGAAGATGCTATGCACCAAGCTGTTTGACTCTGATGATATTCAAACGTCGTATTCACAAACATCAGATCAGAAGGAAGTACACGTGGCAGACTACGCTGACTGACAAAAGGAACGTTAAAGCTACTAAAGGCAACGTCAGTAGACACAGCGTGAACAAGGCTCGAGGTAGTTGACAAAAGCGTATAACATTAAATGCAATGCTGTACGGAACACGCAAAGCATTAAATGCACTCAACGGTCATCTTCTCAACGCCTATAAATATGAAGTTCTGATGAGAAGCAAGGTTAACGATTCTGCTCCAAAACAATTCAAATTAACTTGCTGAAACGCTATTCAATCAAAGCTCAGAATCTTCATCAACTCACTACATTGCTGTTGTAATATCTTAGTGAGATTAAGCTTAAACGATTAAGAGAAATATCACAGTTGTGATTATCGCTTTTAAGAAGCATTTGTAAACTCTTGAATAGATTACATTAAGTTGTAAGGAACTAGAGTGATCGTGTGATCAGTATACTCTAGGAAGTCTTAGCAGTTGGCTGAGCAGTTTGTAACTAGAGTGATCGCGTTGATCAGAATACTCTAGGGAAGTCTTAGGAGTGAACTAAGCCTAGAGTGATCGTGTTGATCAGTAGACTCTAGAAAAGTCTTAGAGGGTATCTAAGCAGTTGTTCCTGGAGTGATCAGTGTGTGATCAGAAGACTCTGGAAGACTTAGTTGCGGACTAAGTGGAAAACCATTGTAATCCGTGCGATTAGTGGATTAAATCCTCAGGTTGAGGTAAATCATCTCTGCGGGGGTGGACTGGAGTAGCTTCGTTAACAGCGAACCAGGATAAAAATAATTGTGCAATTTATTTTTATCGTCCAAGATTTAAAGTCACACTTATTCAATCCCCCCCCCCCCTTTCTAAGTGTTTTTCTATCCTTCAATTGGCATCAGAGCGCCGGTTCTAAGGTGCAAGCACTTAACCGTGTTTAGAAAAGATTCAGGAAGAGAAAAACGCTTCAGTAAAAGATGGTTGATGAAAGTGAAAAGTCTACACCTACACCTGCATCTACATCTGGCTCTGCTGAGCAATACAACGGTAACAATGGTTATACTAGACCGCCGGTATTTGATGGTGAAAACTTTGAATACTGGAAAGATAAACTGGAAAGTTACTTTCTGGGTCTAGATGGTGATCTATGGGATCTTCTGATGGATGGTTACAAACATCCAGTAAATGCCAGTGGCGTAAAGCTGACAAGGCAAGAAATGAATGATGATCAGAAGAAGCTTTTCAGGAATCATCATAAATGTAGAACTGTTTTGCTGAATGCTATCTCTCATGCTGAGTATGAGAAGATATCTAACAGGGAAACGGCCTATGACATATATGAGTCCTTGAAAATGACTCATGAAGGAAATGCTCAAGTCAAGGAGACTAAAGCTCTAGCCTTAATCCAGAAGTATGAAGCCTTCAAGATGGAGGATGATGAAGACATTGAAAAGATGTTTTCGAGATTTCAAACTCTGACTGCTGGATTGAGAGTTCTTGACAAAGGATACACCAAGGCTGATCACGTAAAGAAGATCATCAGAAGCTTACCCAGAAGATGGGGTCCGATGGTGACTGCATTCAAGATTGCGAAGAATCTGAATGAAGTTTCTCTGGAAGAGCTTATCAGTGCCTTGAGAAGTCATGAAATAGAGCTGGACGCAAATGAGCCTCAAAAGAAAGGTAAGTCTATTGCATTAAAATCAAATATCAAGAAATGCACTAACGCTTTTCAGGCTAGAGAAGAAGATCCTGAAGAATCAGAATCTGAAGAAGAAGATGAACTGTCCATGATTTCCAGAAGGCTAAATCAACTCTGGAAGACCAAGCAAAGGAAGTTCAGAGGCTTCAGAAGTTCAAGGAAATTTGAACGTGGAGAATCTTCTGATGAAAGAAGATTTGACAAGAAGAAGGTCATGTGCTATGAATGCAATGAGCCTGGACACTACAAGAATGAATGTCCAAATCTTCAGAAGGAAAGTCCCAAGAAAAAGTTTCATAAGAAGAAAGGTCTTATGGCAACCTGGGATGAGTCAGAAGATGATTCAGAAGATGAGCAGGCCAACTGTGCGCTGATGGCTACAGAAGATGACGGATCAGAATCTACATCAGAATCAGATTCTGAAGAGGTATTTTCTGAACTTACTAGAGATGAGTTAGTTTCCGGTCTAACTGAACTTCTGGAACTCAAGTCTCAGATTAGTCTCAAATACAAAAAGCTGAAAAAGCAATTTGAATTTGAAACAAAGAAGCTTGAGTTGGAGAATTCTGAATTAAAAGAAAAACTTTTAAAACTATCCAATAATGTTGGATCTCCTTCTGATTCAGAAAAATCCACTCCCAGTCTAAACCATATTCTGAAAGAATATGATTTAAGTTTCAGGAAGTTCTTATCTAGAAGTATTGGCAGAAGTCAGCTAGCTTCTATGATATATGCCGTATCTGGAAACAAAAGAGTTGGCATTGGTTATGAGGGTGAAACCCCATACAAACTTGAACCTGTTGATGAAATGAAACTCACATACAAGCCATTGTATGATCAGTTCAAGTATGGCCACTCTCATGATATTAGGCACACTTCACATGCACAAAGTTTTCACATTACACACACTAATAAGCATGTGACACAACCTAGGAAATATCATGAAACTCACATTAAGAATTATCATGCTGTTCCTCCTATTACTTACAATGTTAAATCCAAGTTCAATCAGAACTTGAGAAAATCTAACAAGAAAGGACCCAAAAAGATGTGGGTACCTAAGGATAAGATTATTCCTATTGCAGATATCCTTGACTGCAAAAAGGACAAAGCACAACATGTCATGGTACCTGGACTCTGGATGCTCGCGACACATGACAGGAAGAAGGTCTATGTTCCAAGACCTGGTGCTTAAGTCTGGAGGAGAAGTCAAGTTCGGAGGAGATCAGAAGGGCAAGATAATTGGCTCTGGAACTATAAAGTCTGGTAACTCTCCTTCCATCTCTAATGTACTTCTTGTAGAAGGATTAACACATAACCTCTTATCTATCAGTCAATTGAGTGACAATGGTTATGATATAATCTTTAATCAAGAGTCTTGCAAGGCTGTAAATCAGAAGGATGGCTCAATCCTATTTACAGGCAAGAGGAAGAACAACATTTATAAGACAGATCTGCAAGATCTTATGAGTCAGAAGGTGACTTGTCTTATGTCTGTTTCTGAAGAGCAGTGGGTCTGGCACAGGAGATTAGGTCATGCTAGTTTGAGAAAGATCTCTCAGATTAACAAACTGAATCTTGTCAGAGGACTCCCTAATCTGAAATTCCAATCAGATGCTCTTTGTGAAGCATGTCAGAAGGGCAAGTTCTCCAAACCTGCATTCAAGTCTAAGAATGTTGTTTCTACCTCAAGGCCATTAGAACTCTTGCACATTGATCTGTTTGGACCAGTCAAAACAGCATCTGTCAGAGGAAAGAAATATGGATTAGTCATCGTAGATGATTATAGCCGCTGGACTTGGGTAAAATTCTTGAAACACAAGGATGAGACTCATTCAGTGTTCTTTGATTTTTGCATTCAGATTCAATCTGAAAAAGAGTGTAAAATCATAAAGGTCAGAAGTGATCATGGTGGTGAATTTGAGAACAAATCCTTTGAAGAATTCTTCAAAGATAATGGTATTGCCCATGATTTCTCTTGTCCTAGAACTCCACAGCAAAATGGGGTTGTAGAACGAAAGAATAGGACTCTGCAAGAAATGGCCAGAACCATGATCAATGAAACCAATATGGCTAAGCATTTCTGGGCAGAAGCAATAAACACTGCATGCTATATTCAGAATAGAATCTCTATCAGACCTATTCTAAATAAGACTCCCTATGAATTGTGGAAGAATAGAAAGCCCAACATTTCATATTTCCATCCTTTTGGATGTGTATGCTTTATTCTGAACACTAAAGATCATCTTGGTAAGTTTGATTCCAAAGCACAAAAATGTTTTCTTCTTGGATATTCTGAACGCTCAAAAGGCTACAGAGTATACAATACTGAAACATTGGTTGTAGAAGAATCAATCAATATCAGGTTTGATGATAAGCTTGGTTCTGAAAAACCAAAGCAGTTTGATAATTTTGCAGATTGTGATATTGACATATCAGAAGTTGTTGAGCCAAGAAGCAACGCATCAGAAGCAGAGCTTCTCAGAAGCAAAGAATCTGAAGATCAAGTATCAGCTTCTCTGGAGGATCTAAGCATATCTGAAGAACCATCTGTCAGAAGATCATCCAGACTCATCTCTGGTCATTCAGAAGATGTCATTCTTGGAAAGAAGGATGATCCAATCAGAACAAGAGCATTCCTTAAGAACAATGCAGACTGTCAATTAGGTCTTGTATCTTTGATCGAGCCAACTTCTGTTGATCATGCTCTAGAAGATCCAGACTGGATAATTGCTATGCAAGAAGAACTAAATCAGTTTACAAGGAATGATGTTTGGGATCTTGTTCCTAGACCAGATGGATTTAATATAATCGGGACAAAATAAATCTTCAGAAACAAGCCCAAAATGAGAAGATAAGATACTCTTATATATAAGTATCTTCTGAAATGAAATTACTTTTATAAGAAGTTCTGGTTGAAATCAATTAGAAATTGTGATTCAGTTATTACTAACGTTTTATTGTCTAAGTTGATTCAGAATCTCTTTAAAAGCAAGACAGCTATAACTGGCTATCCAGATGGTAAACACGTGTTCACTATTTCTGGACAAGCGTGCGTGCAGTTGAGGGGACGTCTACTTAGGTAACTGTGCAAATCTCATCTTTTGTCATTATTATCTCTCCTCAAGTCACGTAACATTAAATGCTTTTCATCATTTACTCTCTTTCAGTTTTCTTTTTATACTCTTCAAACGTTTCTTTTCCCTCTCATATTTCTCTCTCTCTACATTAGGTTTCTTTTTCGTCTCTCTCTCTCTTTTCATATCATAAACCCTAGCAGTTTCCAATATCTGAAAATTCATCATGAATCCATCGTCAAGCTCTGGGAATCAAGACAATGATAGGAAACAAAAGAGAAAGGCATCTGCTGAACCAGAAACCAAACCTAAAAGAGTTAGGATCTCCTATGACCCTCTCAAAGTGTATCAACCCCTTGACGGTTCCCCTCAATCAACCTCCTTTTCAAAGACCTCCACCACCTCTTCCTCCTCATTCATCCTCTCAGAACCACCTTCTTCACCATCTGATATCTCCTCTCGTTCAACCCTTCCATCCGATATTTCTTCACCTCTCTCACACCCTTTTCCCACCAGAACACCTAATCCCTATAGTGTTGTTCGTCCAGACTTCAGATTCACCATAATCCCTCCAACCCCTTCTACTCAATCCTCTCTGGAGCGTTTACATTCTGATGTAAACGGCTGGTTGGAGATCCTGGGTGCTGCCTACCTTAACCATCTGGATATGTATGCTATGAGCAACCTCTGGGATACCTTTCTTCAGGACTTTCTGGTGAAGGCTACTGACACTAAGAGAAGGATCTTGTCTGAAGCTCCTGGTCCTCGTGGTCGTCAGTTGGAAGTGGGTGAAAGCAGCCACCACTGTCTCATTAGGAACAGAAGCGTTCTTGAAGAGAAGATACCTGCAGATGAGTTGGAAGAAGAAAATCTCTGCAGAGATATCGTGGTGTGGAAACCCCTGTCTTCTGCGCT
Organism: Vicia villosa; assembly: GCF_029867415.1. NCBI lineage: Eukaryota > Viridiplantae > Streptophyta > Magnoliopsida > Fabales > Fabaceae > Vicia > Vicia villosa. The sequence goes on along the minus strand of NW_026705454.1, from coordinate 451,642 downwards.
CTGGTTTCCTGTGCTGACTGGAGATTTTCAGTGGCTGTTCAACTGGTTCAGAATGAACCCTTCTGAAAAAGCACCTCTCATGATCTTTCCAGTAGTGGTTTATCGTGCTGAAGTTGCTGGTCCTACTCCTCCAACAAACCTAGCAGCTATTCTTCAAGCATTGGAAGATGGAACTTCTGAGCTGCCTGAACCAGAATATGCCAAGGCTCCTTCTGAGTCAGACTCAGATGAGGAAATGGAATATGCACAAGCTGAAGATCTTCCAGAAGATCACCCTGCTGAGATTGCTGTCCCTCTGGGCAGAAATACTGGTGCTTCTTCTTCTGGTGAAACCTCAGCTCTGATGGAGACCTTGGAAACTCTTCATCAGAATCAAGCTATGCTGGCTTCTCGTTTGGACGCGCAAGAAGCAGCCAATGCTGAGTTTCGTTCCTTCATGACAAGGCAAGCTACAAGCACTGACGGGATTCATGATGTTCTGGCGCGGATTTTGCGTAGGCTAGGATCTTAGTCTTTTGGTCTTTGTTGTTTCCCTTCCTTGTTGCATCTGTTTTCCTGCATTCCGGTCTTGTAAACCTTTTTGATTATCAATGAAAAAGTTTCTGTGTTTTACATTCCAGTAAATGTTTTCTATTTGTCTTATGCATCTGAATCTTTTTAAATATTTCTTTTTGATGTTATGACAAAAAGGGGGAGAAGATAAATGATAAATGATTTGATTAAATCTATCAGTTGCTGGGTAAAGGCTCCCACACATTCTCTAACAAGAACTGCAAGTTCTATATGGTTTAAGTGTTTTGCAGGTACAGAGAAGTGAAGTGAATCTTCAGAAGCAAAACCATAAGAAGTGTTATTCTGTAAAAGGAATAAGCTCTTGGAAACTGAAGCAAGCTGAGTGCTGTCAAGCTTCAGAGATCAGAAGCAAGAAAGAAGAATGAATCAGAAGCACTGATAATAGAATTTGAATATCATTGTCTATCCTGTTCTGACAAAATTCTATTTGCTCTGATACATATAATGTTATGGCTCTGATACATTATTTGCTCTGATACATTATATCAGCCTATATGGCTCTGATACATATAATGTGTTCAAACATACATTTTATGTTCTAACTCGCTCATGCTGACTTTTGTCGTTTAGTTTTTGTTCTGTAACATTTCAGGATGTAGAGATGCTCTGATGATGCTCTGGTACATTCAACAATGTTCTGATACAAATCTAGCATGAAGTGATGATTGGTAGACATTCAAAGTTCTGAAGCTATCCGAGGGAAGCAGAAATCAGAAGATGTGAATGTTCTAGAAGATCCAGAAAACTCAAGTTCTGAAGCTGTCCTGAATGGAAGCAGAAATCAGAAGCTGTGAATGTTCTGAAGATCAAAGAAATTCAAGTTCTGAAGCTGTCCTGAATGGAAGCAGAAGTCAGAAGCTGTGAATGTTCTGAAGATCAAAGAAATTCAAGTTCTGAAGCTGTCCACGATGGAAGCAGGAATCAGAAGCTGTGAGTGTTCTAAGGATCTAAAGAAATTCAAGTTCTGAAGCTGTCCTATGGAAGCAAAAGTCAGAAGCTATGAATTCTCTGAAGGCAGAAGCTTATATGATCGTCTCTACCGAAATAATCAGGGAAGTCTTTTATCAAAGTTCTTCGAGTATTTATTTCAGGGGGAGATTATTTATCTCAGGGGGAGATTGTTAATCTCAGGGGGAGACATATTCATATGCTTATGCTATAGCTGTGTAATTTGTCTTTTGCCGTCTACTCTTTCTGATCGCAAATTCATATCATTTATATATGTTTTTGTCATCATCAAAAAGGGGGAGATTGTTAGAACAAGATTTGTTCTTATCAATTATCTTAGTTTTGATGATAACAATAATATGAATTTTGCTTAAGATAATATGGTACTCTAATCCAATGCAATTTCCCTTTCAGGAAATATATAAAGAGTACGCATAATTCAGCGCTCAGAAGTTGTGTCTCAAATGGTTCAGCATGCAACATCAGAACATGGTCTGGCAAGACATCAGAAGATGGTCGAAGCAGAATCAGAACATGGGTCTATGGAAGCATCAGAAGAACATGAGATCAGAAGCACTGAAGATCAGAAGATGGTATCACGCTCAGAAGCACTTCAAGGTCAGAAGATCAGAAGATGCTATGCACCAAGCTGTTTGACTCTGATGATATTCAAACGTCGTATTCACAAACATCAGATCAGAAGGAAGTACACGTGGCAGACTACGCTGACTGACAAAAGGAACGTTAAAGCTACTAAAGGCAACGTCAGTAGACACAGCGTGAACAAGGCTCGAGGTAGTTGACAAAAGCGTATAACATTAAATGCAATGCTGTACGGAACACGCAAAGCATTAAATGCACTCAACGGTCATCTTCTCAACGCCTATAAATATGAAGTTCTGATGAGAAGCAAGGTTAACGATTCTGCTCCAAAACAATTCAAATTAACTTGCTGAAACGCTATTCAATCAAAGCTCAGAATCTTCATCAACTCACTACATTGCTGTTGTAATATCTTAGTGAGATTAAGCTTAAACGATTAAGAGAAATATCACAGTTGTGATTATCGCTTTTAAGAAGCATTTGTAAACTCTTGAATAGATTACATTAAGTTGTAAGGAACTAGAGTGATCGTGTGATCAGTATACTCTAGGAAGTCTTAGCAGTTGGCTGAGCAGTTTGTAACTAGAGTGATCGTGTTGATCAGAATACTCTAGGGAAGTCTTAGGAGTGAACTAAGCCTAGAGTGATCGTGTTGATCAGTAGACTCTAGAAAAGTCTTAGAGGGTATCTAAGCAGTTGTTCCTGGAGTGATCAGTGTGTGATCAGAAGACTCTGGAAGACTTAGTTGCGGACTAAGTGGAAAACCATTGTAATCCGTGCGATTAGTGGATTAAATCCTCAGGTTGAGGTAAATCATCTCTGCGGGGGTGGACTGGAGTAGCTTCGTTAACAGCGAACCAGGATAAAAATAATTGTGCAATTTATTTTTATCGTCCAAGATTTAAAGTCACACTTATTCAATCCCCCCCCTTTCTAAGTGTTTTTCTATCCTTCAATACATTGCTGATCCGTCGCATGCGATCCAAGTGGATGATGTACAGGTGAAGGATAATCTGACAGTTGAAGTTTTGCCTATGAGGATTGAAGATCGGAAGGTGAAACAATTGCGTGGCAAGGAGATAGCGTTGGTCAGAGTAGCTTGGGGAGGACCAGCCGGTGGAAATGTTACATGGGAATTGGAGAGCCAGATGAAGGACTCCTACCCGGAACTCTTTGCCTAAGGTATGTTTTCGAGGACGAAAACTTTTCTAGTGGGGGAGGGTTGTAACACCCCATAAATTTCTTTATTTAATTTATTTAATTTTTTTATTAGAATAATAGAATTAATTGAATTATTTGAGAAATATGGATTGATGAGGCTAATGGGCCAGTGTCGCAAGTAGCAATTGGGGGGTGTGTCAATTGCAAAGCCTTTTACTAAAACAAGGTTATATTTTCATAAGATAGAAAAGAGGAGGGTTTTGTGAAAAGAGAACCAAAAAGGAGAAGAAAAGAGATGAACGTGAAATTGGGAGAAGAGCAAGTGTGAAGAGCAAGGGCATCCAAGAATTCGACATCGAGGTAAGGGGGGATTCTTCTCATTAACCTCTATTATGGGATGTATGAATGATTCAATAGAATTTGTATGTTAGGATTCCGAATTGGATTATATGTCGGGTTTGGGGTTTTGGGGTTTATAGAACTTTGATTCAATTTAGGTTGTGAATGATGATTGGTGTTGAATAATGATGTTAAGCATGATTAGAAGTATGTGTGAACGTGCAATTTATGTCGTATGTGTGGTTTATCTTTCTGAAATTCGTACTGGTATGATTTGAGGGCATTTGGGATGTATAGAATGTTGTTTTCTGCAGGTTGGGGTTTCTGAAATCGCCGGTTCGCGCCGCGTGCACAGGGTTGGCGCCGCGAACAGGTGGGCAGAATGCCAGGATGTTGTGATACGCACAGGTCGCGCCGCGTACCTGTGTTGGCGCCGCGAAGGCGTAATTTTTTCTCATGTCGCGTCGCGTACAGGTGTTTGCGCCGCGAACAGCTTGGCAGAGGGCCAAGGATTTTTGGAACGCTCAGTTCGCGCCGCGAACCAAGCTTGGCGCCGCGTGCTGTTGCTGTTTGGGATTTTTTTTAAGTTTAACGATGTATAACTTTTTAACTGTTAGTCCGTTTGATGTGCCGTTTCGAGCACAGTGAAGCTAATTAAGCGATTTATGCAATAAAATAGTGTTTTGAGTTGTGACTCGAATTTAATTTAAAACACTTGATTTAATTGGTTGTGGTGGCTTATATTGTTATTGCATCGGTTGATGATTATGATTGTTCAGTTGTTTGGTGTTGATGATTAGCATGCGGTATGTGATGCATGCATTTCATAATCATATTGTGGGCTGTATCCCTTATGGTGGTGGGACAGCGGTAGCTAATTCCCATTGTGTGGAATTGGTGAGAGAAGTAGCCGAATCTTTATGGTGGTGGATCGGTGAGATGGATTATCCCATGTTTGGTACCACATACATTTAGTTGCATTGCATTAGGTTGTTGTGTATAATTGTAACATGAATGGAAGTTGTCCAATGTTATAATTTGTGTGTATTTTGGTATGAATGACTGTAATTGACGAATGTTGCTATATTATCTGAATATAATTGATTTGGGTGAATAATGTATGGATGAAGTTGTATTGTTTATATACCTATAACATTTGTTAATGCGAATGAAACTCACCCTTACTGTTGTTATTTTTCAGATTGAGGAGTAGCTTGTGTACTTGGTGAGGATTAGCTCGTCAAGTAGTTCGTTAGAGTCAGTTGGGGTCTGTGCCATGCTCTGGTCGTGTAACACCGGGAACGTTATTTTAGAATTGGCTGATAACTTCTGTTTTGTTTATGGTTTATGGTTGAATTATGAGTCTTCGACTCCAGATGTTTGATTATTCAGTTGTTAAGAATATTCTGCTGTGTTAACATGCTACCTGAATAATTTTTGGTTTATCGTTCCTTTATGGCATGACCTGAATATTTGTTCATTTTGTTGGCGTTGTAATACCCTTCTTCATGTTTTACTCTGATTTTAATGTTAATTTTCCGCGGGGTTTAGAAGGGTGTTACACGGGACAAAGCATTAATGCAGACAAATCGGAAGTGTCCTTCAGCAGCAATGTAGGTGAAGAAGCAAAGGACAAAATTAAAGCTATTCTGAGATTTAAAGGAGTTAGCCATCATTCAAGATACCTGGGGCTTCCGGTGGTGTTTGGGAGATCAAAGAAGGAGGTCTTTAGGCTGGATGTTGAACGAGTATGGAAAAAGGTGAAAGGTTGGAAAGAAAAATTTCTCTATAGAGCCGGCAAAGAAGTTTTAATAAAAGCGGTAGCACAAGCGATCCCCACTTATATTATGAGCTGATATCGCATTCCTGAGAATGTTTGCAAAGAAATTGAATCTATGCTGGCGAAATTTTGGTGGGGTTCGAAGGAAGGTGAGCGGAAAATACACTGGTTGAAATGGGAGAGAATGGCTAATTCTAAAAAGGATGGTGGCATAGGCTTTAGAGGCATTCATGACTTCAATATTAGTCTTCTAGGCAAGCAATTTTGGAGACTCCTTCAAGATGATGGCTCCCTTAAGGAAAGGTTTTTCAAAGGTCGGTATTATCCTCGGTGTTCCATTGCTGATGTTGGGACTGGTTTTAATCCCAGCTATGCCTGGCGGAGTATATTGAGTTCGCGGGAGTTAGTGCTTAATGGAGCTCGTTGGCAAATTGGAAATGGAGAGAAAGTTAGCATCAATGGTGATAGGTGGATCCCTACCCGGACTGATTTTAAGCCTTCTTCTCATGCTTCCAATCTTGACCCTTCAAGCAAGGCGAGTTCACTGATTGATTCGAATAATGCATGCTGGAACCTTGAAATTCTCAGAGAAAATTTTGATGAGAATGATGTTAGGCACATAAATAACATTCCTCTTTCTTTTCATCTCCCGGAAGATAAACTCAATTGGCACCTTGAATTGAATGGAGAATATTCAGTTAAATCTGCTTATCACGTTCAGGGGGGATCAGTCGCAAGAACAGGCCCGGTTCCTCCTCTTTGAATAATCATTCTTTCTGGAAACAGTTGTGGAAGCTCAAGGTGAATCCTAGGATCAAAAACTTCTTATGGAGAGTAATAAAGAACATTCTGCCAACAAAAGAGAATTTTCTTGGTAAAGGAGTCTCGTCCGATGGTTTGTGCCCTTTCTGTCATGCCGACTTGAAAATTCTTGTCATCTATTCCTTCGATGTGTTTTTGTTAAAAGAGTTCTTTTTTCCAGTCCCTTGGGAATTAGAGTTCCAGTAGTAGGTGATGTCGCTGATTGGTTGGATGCTATTTTCACGAAGAAGGATTTTAAACTTGGCCAAATTGTTGCTATCTTTCTGTGGAAAATTTGGAAAGTCAGAAACTGTGTGTTTTTTAAGAATGCGAAGCCAGACCCATGTGCGGTGGCAGTGGATATCTGGAATGCGATTAGTGAGGAATCCCTGTCTTGTTTCCTTGCAGAGTCTTGCAGAAATCAGACCATGGTGGCAGCGAGCAGTCCGAAGGGATGGGTAGTGCAAACTGATGTTGGTTGCTTTGAGGAAGGAATCATTTCCTTTGGTTGTGTTATTCGCGATCCTACCTCCAACATTTTTCTTGCTGCTACGAAAAGAATCTCTAGTGTTTCCAATCCTACAAATGCCGAAGCTATGGCTATTCGTTGGGCACTGCAAATGACAAAAGATTTGGGACTTTCGGAGTTTGTTATCCAATCGGACGCGTTGACGATTGTGGACTGCATCAATGGATGTTTAACCTATGCTGATATGAGTCCTATTGTATTTGATTGCAAAGCTTTAATGTCTAGTTTTAATAGTGTTGGAATTATGTTTATTAATAGAGCTGAAAATGTTGATGCCCAGCTAGTTGGTATTGGCAGATCTTTAGGATCCAAAATATGGACTGGGCATATTCCAAACTTTAGTCCTGTATTATGTAATTCCTCTTCTATTGGTATTGGCAGATCTTTAGGATCCAAAATATGGACGGGGCATATTCCAAACTTTATTCCAAACATATTATGTAATTCCTCTTCTGTTTCAGTTTAATGAAATTTGTCTTGACATAAAAAATAAAAAAAAATAAAACTCATCGCTCTTAAAAGTCTTTTACACTTTCCTGTACAACAATTGTTCTCAATAATATTAAATGAGCTAAAAAAAACTCTGCATTGATTGTCTAAAAATATTTCACGCTACATTTTGTACACAATATTTGGTTCATAAGCTTATTATATAGATTAATTTTACAATTGATAGAAACAAATATTGAATGGAATCAACTAAAGCAATTTCACAAGTAGAGTTATATATAAAATCTTGAGGACCATCTAAAGTTTAACTTAACCTAAGATCAGAGGATCTAATCTAGCACAGAGCAAAATGTGAGTCTCCATGATGATACCACATTAAAAAATAAGAGGCAAATCACAGAACAAGGATAATCACTTTTAACGGTAACACACCAAGAGATTTCCATACTTCTATTCCATAACTTAAAGCTGAAAAGGATTTGATGTTAAATAGAAACAAAAAACACTTTCACCAGCTTTCAAGCAGGACTTGAAATTACAAAGTTCTAACATATATTTACCAAAATAGATTTCAAAGGAATCTTTCTAATTAGTAACTCCAATAAAATAAAATCCTGGTAAATTTAATTATTTCCCTACAAATGCATATTTATTCAAATGTTTTTTTCTACTTATGATAAGAGACATGAATTTTTTGTATTTTTTATAAGAAAATCGCAGGAGAGCATGGAAACCGAAAAATGCTAAGTTTGTATCACATCCATTAACACATTTGATAAAACTAGTTTGACCAGTGTCGATAACCAAAGGGTTGAACAACAGGACACAATAATATCTTTTACTTAAATAGAAACAACAAATTAAGAGCAGGACATGAAGCTAGTTCTTTGGACCAATATCTTTCAGGGCATTAATCTGCTCCTCGCCCATTGCGGACATCACAGACACAACAAGGTCTTTACCCTCAGCAAAACCATCCTTTATCTGCAATGTTCAATACACATATCGAGAAGAATAAAAACCAATCAATAAACATCTTATACTTAAGCAAGATGTGAATCCATTAACATACAAAGCAGTAGATTTCTACAAACCTGAGTAAGCAGACTGTCATCGGTAGGAAGCTTCAGGTCATCCTTGGTGTTACCGTTTTCAGTGAGGAGACTCACCTATAAAACAACAACATTCAAGTAAAGTTTCAAAAATAGAGTTCTAGATTAGTCACTGAATCGTAAGGAATTGCCAAAAAAGAAAACAATATTTCAACTCACAAATCCATCCTCAGAGATATCAATCAGCTGGTAGTCGGTACGATTCACATGGGGAACCTAGAAGAAGAAAACAACACATAAAAGTATCATTAAAAAATTGAATTAAGAAGTGAAGAAACGTCATTAAAAAATGACAGGGTGTACTTACATCACAATTGTGGGAAGAGGGCACAATATCTTCAAGCTTTTTGGACGTGAAAATATCAATTGCAACAAAATGACACTTAGCATGACCATGCTTACCAGTCTTTGAGGTTGAAACCTCAACAACCTGCCATACAAGAATCGATCCACATCCGCGCCCATCAATCAAAGTTTCAAGTAAACCACCAAAGTCCAAAACAAAAACAATCATAAATTCAAAACAATACTCAAAAGATCACTAAAATCCATTCAAACACAATGCTACCCTCCAAAAAGTTTTAAATAAAAACCTGTAACCACAACACAGACTGCAAAATTAGAGTTAAAAAGCTATGAAACACAAACACCGGAAACACGACACCGACACTGACATGTCGACACCGGTAGGATCCAATTTCGGACACCGACACAGCTAAAAAGAACAAAACAACATGGCATAACAGAAACTGTCCACACCCATCAATCTCAATATCAGATAAACCACCAAAGAACCAAAAAAACCGGAAAACAGCCAAACAAACACAAAAAACAACCCTAAATCCAAAATTACTACTCAAAACACCACACGAATCCAGTCAAACACAACCAAAGCTACACTACAAAAAGGTTGTAAATAAATTTCCGTGACCATACTATACACTGCAAAATTAGGGTTTTTTTTATTACATCAGCTGCATTTGACTGACTTTTTCTCCGCGATATGAAGGAATTATCAGGCACACACCAAACACACCAAACACGATACTGACATGTCAACACCAATAAAAATTTAAAAAATAAATAAATTGAATGTAATCACTAGTGTCGGTGTCCATATCGGTATTTAATCTGTGTCTGAAACTGACATTTTTTCAGAGGTGTCAAAACTCCAGAGTTAAGTAACCATAATTTAAACCCTTGCCAAACAACAATACATTAGAAGATGAACAATAACAAATACAACCCTAAAAAGGAACAAAGCAACATTATGTAACATAATTCTTCAACTTCAGATTAATATTAGCTAAAATTACAACAACAAGCTAAATTAAGTTAAATCAAGTAACAGATCTCAAAACCTAAACCATCAAACACAAACTAAATCATAACAAAAACCATCAAACCCTACCAAAAAAACCGAACGATAAAATCAAAATCAAATTAACAAAATTGAATAAAAAAGATAATCACCTTGCATGGACGATTCTTGATAACGATGTATCCGTTTTTGCGGATAGTGCCGGCTTGCTGAGGATAAGTCTTGGAAGCTCCGGCATCGGCCTTTGACTCGAAGTGGTGTTCCTCGTCAGACATGATGATGACTCACTGATTCAACTCAACTCGACTCACTGATTCAACTCGGTTTGCCTCGGGACTGAATGTGATGTGAGAGAGTATGGTGGGGGCGGAGAATAAAAGAAGTGAGAGGATTTCAATTTATATATATTTAGGTTGAAATTAAGTATTTGTTACTTATTTTATTGTTTTTTTTGTTCAGTTTAATCTTTTAATTTTAAATTTAAATTGGTTGGTAACAAAATATATTTGTTTTATATGAAAATAGATCTTTTAGTTTTGTTACTTCTCCGGAAAAATTGTAAATGTTGGTTTCAAAAATTTGTTAGTATTTAAAATTACAGTATTTCATTTTATAAGTTGTCTTTGTTTCAGAGATTAAATTTATAATTTTGGGAATGTTATTCTCAAAAACATAATTTTTTGACTTAATTACAATTTTGGTCTTTCTATTTTTTTTTCTCTAGATTTTTAAAATTACGATTTTTGGTCCCTTTTGAATTTTTTGTTGGAAAAATAACAAAAATAGGGATTAATTTTGCAGGAAAAAAAACAAAATAGAGGGACGAAAATTACACAGAAAACTTAAAAGGGGACTAAGATAATAAATTTTAAAATAGAGTGATCAAAATAAAATAAAATAAAATAAAAAGACAAAATAGGGGAATTAAAGTTGCAATTAAGTCGTGATTTTTTTATCAATATATTTAGCAAATAATTTAAATTCTAAAAAATGTATAAAATATATTTAGTTTAAAAACTTAAAATAAAAAATAAATAAATAATTTTAACCAAAAAAAAAAAGTCCATCAAATATAACAAAAAGATACATGAACACAAGGGACTAAACTAAGACCTTTCAAGAGCAAAGTCTAAGTTTAGTGGTATCTTCCTTGTCTAACAAGTAATCTCTAATAATATCACTATGAACATAAGAAAATCAAGTGAATTTCTTGGTTTGAAAACGAATGTTAGTACGAAAATCAGCATAAGAATTGGCTTCACGATAAATATGAGTGATCATGAAATCTATGCTGAGGGCGTACGCTCGACCACTAAGCCAACGAGACTTGATTTACCAAGGGACCAGATTAGAGTTAGAGAAAGCTTTCACCACAAGCAAACAATCGGTTTCAATCCATAGCTTCTTCCAATTTAGCTCTCTAGCTTTCTCTATAGCAACTAAGGCTGCTAAAAGCTCAGCCGTCTCAGAGGAACCAACATCAAAAAAGTCAGATAAACTTCCCACATGACAAGCTTTGTCATTCCTGAAAATTCTCCTACAAGTTGTCAACATGGGAGAACCTTTTACTAGGCCATCTGTAACGCCCGTAATTTAATTAATTATTTAATTAAATTATTTTTAGATTATTTGTTGATAAGTTGTTATATGTTGTGATTAAGTTGCTAAGTTGATTATTTAAGTTGAGTAGTCGGTCGGTTGCTAAAAGTATCATTTAGTATTATTAATATTAGAAATAATATTAATATAATTATTAGTAGTATATGAGATTAATGGTGTTTGGCACATACTAAGTTGTGTGTAGCAAAGTGGGGAGTGTACAAATGAGGTCCAATGGAGTAATAGAATAATAGTGCTATTATATGGTGTAGTTGAATAAATAAAAAATTAGAAGCTACAGTAAGACAGAAAAATAGGTTTTCAGTAAAAAAGGAATAAGGGTTTTGAAAGAGAAAGAAAAAGAGAAGGAATGGGAAAACATAAAGTGCAAAGAGCGAAACAAGAGAAAAGAGCCAAAGCTAGGTTTCAACCGGAAAATTATAGAGAGTCTCCAATCCAAGGTAAGGGTGGGGTTTTGACTCTATAATCGGGCATGATGGATAGTATGTGGGACTGGGTTTGTAAAATTGTTACTGTGTGTGTTGATTGTTGTGAATGTTCTGAACTGATGTAATTGGTTGATGTCGATAAAATCGTTGTTGAATAAGGTATACGTTGATGTGTTATAAATGTTGTGTTGTTGTGTTTAATTGTTGTTACAGATGATACTGAATTTCTGATGTTTATACCGAACCTGTGTTTATCTGATTAATATAATATTTTGAAGTTGTTGTCTCTCCAAAAAATGTATTAGTACTGTTATAATGTTTTGAATGTCGTAGTAGTATTCATTTCATGAAATGTTGTGGAAAATAATCGATGGTGGTATAGCTATTGCGATTGTTGTGATTTTAGTTATGGAGTATTATTTGAGGGAAGATTGAGAATCGAATGAAAAACTGGGAGTTTGTATAGATAGCAGAAAAGAAAAAAATGAACAGGGGGCGCCCACCCCATGTAACTAAAGGGATGGGCGCTCACCCCTAGTGTGTGTGCTATATAGGGGCGCCCACCCCCTTATGTGAGAGGAAAAAGGGGCGCTAGCCCCTAGTGAGAGTGTCTTCCACCATTTGTTTCAAAGTGCCTTTATTATATTAAATTAATTTAGGTACATGTAGTTAGTATTACTCATTTTCACCTAATTGCTTCATTATTTATATTGTAGTGTCATCTTAATAAATAATAGTATATGACATACTGAGACTGTAGTGTTAGAAATAGTACTGATAGATTTTAGGAACAAGAAAAATAGACTTGTACTTGTTTGGATAAATTTAACATATAGCTGAATATCATTACGGTACTGTAGCGCATCACGTTCTAATATCTATGCTATATAGTTTTCATTAATACATTATAATATAACTTAATATGTGGATATGTTTATGATCTCTGCTTTCAGTATAGAAAATATTGGTAACTGTAGCAGACACTGGCAGAAAAATTAAAAAGCAGAATAGTAGTGAAATTATACACTAGCAGTAAATATCAGTGAGTCCGTAGCAGCCAATTTATTTAGCAAGTTTTGGAAGATTAATTTTGGTAACAGTATGAGTAGTAGACTTAATTAAATTAGTAGAGACTTAATAAGACATATTAGTACCAAGTAGAAATAGTAAAATTCGTAACCGATAATTAATTGGCCGGTATAGTTGAGTCGTCTCAGTAATTACAGAACGTTTGTCGCGTATTTTGGTTGATTCGATGTGTTGTATATTTTGCCGAAAAATGCAGGATTTCCGGTGTTATTGAATTTTGTTGAATGGCCTCTGATTATTAGCAAACATTAAGTTGTAGGCCCATGGCCAATGGCAATTTGTTGTTATGTTGCTGCTAAATTATATTCGTTGTTATGTTGTTGTTTATAATCGTTATTGTTGTTATTATGTTGTGCGGTTGTTGTCGTAATGATGTTATGACGAAGAAGAAATAGTTATAATGATAAACCTGCGACGATGTGATGTTGATGATTTGCATCTATCTAATGGCAGTATATAAGTTAGAGGTTTTACCTTGTTGATATTAAGTTGTTGTTGTTGTTGAAGTTGCATTTTGTGATGTCGCATGTCATCGAGTCACATACATCTATATTTGTGATGGCATGTATTGACAAACTATGATGAGGGCTTATGCCTTGTTGATGCCTCTATTAATTCGCAGTTATTAAGTTGGGAGTTCTGCTCCGTTATTAAGTTGGGAGTTTTGCTCCGTTATTAAGTTGGGAGTTCTGCTCCAATGGTACCACATGCATGTGCATAGTAACGAGTCGCATTTCGAGTTGCATCTTTTGAGTTGTTGTGATAACGAACAAGTGGTTATATCGCGTTGATGTTTTGTTGTGTTATTACGTGGATGATTTTGTTGTGATAAATGCTGATGATTTGGTTGTGATATTATGTTGATGACTTGTTGTGATAATTATTGTCTGAAAGTTATGAAGCGGTGATTTTATATAATCTGATCTAATATATTGTTTATCATACACTCAATTATATGGTTCAATATTTCACCCCTTCTGTTTGATGTTACCCCTATGTTGGTAACGTGCAGGTAATCTAGAATGAAGGCTACTTACCTTCATTAGTTCGAGTCGGTATCGTCGCTATGATACGTAACACTCGGGGAGATGGACGTGTGTTGTTTTATATGTTGATTTTATGTTTAGTTGTTGGATCTTAAGTTGATTACATGAAATATTTGTTGTTTTGAAGTTGTTTTTAGTGGAACAAAGGTTGTTATGCCAATTAAAGTTGAATATTGAGATTTCGCTGCTTAATTAAAAGCTGTTTGTTTTTTAAAACGAATAAATCAAATTGTTGTTGGTTCATCCAAGTTTATGTGTTATGTATCTGGTTTAAATGTGATTGATTTCCATTGTTTTAAGTTGAAGTGTAGCATCCCATGTTTTGTTGGAAATTTTATAACTCTGATTTTTATAATATTCGTCGGGTAGAATTGGGGTGTTATATTAGTGGTATCAGAGCAGGTTGGTCCGTCCGACCAAGTTGTCGAGTCAGTAGAGTAGTGTGACAGTTGAACACTATCGTTATGTTGGTTGTTAGTATGTGACATGTATGCAAAACACTATCAGTTCTTGTTTGCTTTTCTAATTGATTGTATGCAGGAGTTAGTTTGAGATAAGTGGGGGAGGATTTTTGCTTCTCGGATAACTTCCAGTTGTAAGATGTTGGTTCAGTGTGCTGTCGATGGAGATAGTGCAAGTATCGTTGAAGTTGTGATGTTCCAGCGCTGCTGGTGGACTGTGAAGTTGACGGTTTATGTAGCCTTGCGTAAGATGTCGACATGTGAATGGTGATAGAGTGACAGATTGTTGTAGACCTTGTTGTAAGATCCTTATGCGTGATTGAAAAATTTGTTTGAGTTGTTGGAATGTTTTAAATCGCGAATCAGAGTCGGAAATGCGAAGAGATGAGTACGATTTCAAGAATGATGAGGGTTGGTACTGGTACAAAGAAATTTGTGTTCTGATGTTATCGTAAGGTGTAATAGTATGTTGTTGTATGACATTGACGTTCGCATTTTTGGATAACTTTGGAAATTCGTATCTTGTGTTCCGAGCATCGAATTGATGTTCTGTTTGAACCTATGAAGCGATAAGAATATATTCTATCCTATGAAGTGTTTTCAATACGGTAGATGCATGCCTATGTGGAGGGACTCCGAAGTCGGTTGCGGAACTAGAGGCTTTTGGGGTATAAATGGTTATTAACGCAGTCGTTTGAGACGAGGTCAAGTGCAATATGTTGTTGGCAAATAAGTTGAGAAATGAGATGTTCGGCATTAAAAAGGATGTGAAAGTATTGGAGAAGTTCTATCACCAAGCCGGTGTGGAACGACATGGTTGAGATCTCGATTGGAATGTGACGAAGGGTGATGTACTGATGTAGTAGTAATTTTTGAGTTGGAGAATACTTAACCTTTGTATGATGCTAAGTGAATACAATGTCGACCGTGTAACATGTTGAGCGTTGGTGTCTCATCGACAAGATCGAATTAGAGGAGAATTGTGGGAGTATTGATGGACCCCAAAGTGAATTATTGGATTATGGTGTTGTAGGTGACTTGAATACCAGTTCTGAAGGAACGCTATTATAGTTTGGTAACGAAGGTTGATGCTCCATTATGGTTGTCGGCTATCTATTGACAAATTGAGAAACTGGTCACCCTTAATCTCTTGTTGATAGTAGACAGGATTGTATTGGATGAGATAAACTTGTCTTGCTATCTTAATAGTATTTAAAGTGATTAATGGTTATATCGTGAGGATAGTCGCTCACCAGTTTGTGTGAATTAACAGAGAAGTGGCTAGGAAGAGTTGAGATGTATTGAATAATTCAGAGTAGCAGGTTTGTATGCGAGCTAACATCGCAAGGTGAAAGATTGAGAATATCAAAGTGAACAACAATTTTATGGTGAATATTAAGGAAGCCCGAAGCTAGATTGAAACTTGTAAACCAGATAGTTGATGGAAATTTAATGAGGACGGTGGTGTAAGATGAATGAGCAGAGTTGCACAGCTGAAGCGTGAGGTGACGCAGTTGCGATGCGTAAGACTCGCAAGCTATGTGTATGTTTGTTGAGTTGTACGGTTAAGTTGATGTTATGATGATTACGTTACCGTGTCGTCATGTTATTGTTGATTTTCGTATATAATGAAGAATGATACTCTATAATATGACGTAGTTGATTATGTTGGTTATGTTGATGTCTGTAATACGGTGGGAGAACTGACTATTTAAAAAAATATTGCGGATAGCAAGAGTCGCCACCGACTTTTATTTTATCCAATAAGAAAGGCTAAAAGAACAGGAAAAGACCTTTTTAAAAGACTTTGAGTTTGGGGGGTAAATTATACAAAGGGAAGGTGTAAGCACCCTTTGTATCCATGGTTATCCATGGGCTCTTAATTGCTTAGCTCACTTTTGTTTTCAAAATATTTGAAGTGTAGTGTGTGAATAAGAAAATGTTTGAATAAGAACTTTAGCTTGTAAATAAGCGTAGTCTTTTTGAAAAGATTCTTTGAAAAGAAGTGGGAAAAGATTTTGAATTTTGAATTTGAATTTGAATAGAGCAAGCAATCAGGAGCACCTACCCTAAGTTAGAAAAATTGTTCTTTTAGCTTTTCAGTTTGAAAGGGCTATCCATACCATAAGAGGGTAGGAAGTCCTTTCATTGGATTTAAAGGGTCATCGATGAAGTATCGTTCGCCATAAAACTGTCCCTACCATATAGAGGGTAGGTAGTCTTTAGGGAAGGATAGAATAGTCATTTAGGCAACAGGCGAGGATACCTTAGCAATGGGACAATCATCTTTATTTCCGAGGCAGCATCGAGGGACTAGATCATTTTTCTGTTAGGCAACTTCGAAGGGACTATGATCTTATGATGATTTATGAACTAAGAGCGACATTTGCTTTAGGTATCCTCGTATTTGAGGGACTTAACTATTTTTTAAATCGAAAGGCAACAGGCAGCATAAGAAGGGTTACCATAAAGGTGTGTGTGTGTGCAATCAATCATGTGGTTAATTCAGATATTTTATCTTGTAAGTTAGTGAGATAAATCTGTTTTAACAAGGCTTGCACTCCCTAGGATTACTAACCACAGCAGAAAATAAAGCAGAATTAAATGTCCTACGCTATTACAATAAACACCTGTAGGGCAGAAAAGTAAAGGCAAGAATTTAAAGGCAGAAAAATAAAACCCTAAACTATTACATGGCTTTGGGGCAGATACATAATAGAGGAAGAATTGGGCGCGAAAATAAACCTAAGTTATTACAAGGCTTTGGGGCAGTTACAATAAAATGGACAGATCAAAAATTAAAATTTTTACAACCTTGGAGCAGATACAAAATTATGAATAATTTAGGCAAATAATAAAAAGGCAAGGCAAAAGACAAACCCCAAACAGGGAAAAGTTAACCATGGTTAATAAAAAAGAAACAGGTTAAAAAAACCTAATGGGTAAAATAAATCTACAGGGTTAAAAACCTAAGCCTAGGTTAATGGGCAACACCTACCTCTTGGGTTATCTATGGTTTTTGAAGTTGAGGTTAATTACTAAGCCTAATTGCACTAAATTAAAATAACGAAACAGTTAATTGACTAAATAAACCTAATTAGCCTAATTATTTAACCTAATTTACCTAATTAATTAATTAATCCTAAATTAAATTATTTAACTATTGATCCTAAAATTAATTTAAAACTAAACCTAATTTAAATCATAAACCTAATTAAAAATATTAACTAATTATTCTAATTAATTCAAATTAATTACTAAAATAAAAAAAAATTAATTTTATAAAAAAAGATTTTTAGAGTGATTTATGAAAATAACATGAATTTTATGGTTTGAGAAAAAAAGATTAAGGTTTTAGTGAAAATTTAAATAATAAAACAATAAATCAATAATTAGAAAAATGAATTAAAGAAAAACCAGGATTTGATCTGATATGGTGTGGCTGGAGGTCCATGGGATGCCAATGGAGTTTTCGAAGAGGCAAGAGCTTTATGACTTAACAATGGTAAACTCATATTCCTGCACCGCTCCTCTTTAGCCAAAGGAAGTACCTGCAAAATTAGGATAATAATAAGAATAAGAATAAGAATAGTAATAATAATAATATAATAAGAATAATAGTAGTATGGTAGTAATAATAACAATAATAATATAATAATAATAATAATAATAATAGAAGCAATTAACAAAAATATTACTAATAATAATTATAATAAAAAAAAGGTTAGTAATGATAATAGTTACAATAAAAATAAAAAGATTTTATAAAAAGGGTTTGGCCTCATATAATTTACAATTTTCTCAAGAAATAAAGAAAGGTTCAGAAAGTTAGATCATGGGTAAAAGGGCAAAAATTTCCAAGGGTTTAAAAAAAAATATGATCGTAAAAACATAAATTTAAACTAAAATGTAGCAACAATGGCCAAAACAATGATTTTAAAAAAACAGGCCTCATGTATCATCATTGGCCAAAAATATTGTAATTCTAGATAAAGTATTTGAAAAAGATTTTTAAAAAGGGGAGTTGAAAGAAAGTGTTTCGAAAAATAAAGAATGTAAAAAACATAAGAATTTTGATAAAAGGTGGCCTCAAGTATCATCATTGGCCAATGGCCAAAGGCCAAAAACTAAAGTTAGTATAAAAACATACATCAGAGGCCTCATATGTTAATCATCGGCCAAAAGGTTTTGAAAACAAAAGGTTTATTTTTTAGTTTTGATAAAAAGATTTAGAAAAAGTTTTTTCTTTTAAAAAAAAAAGAAGAGGAGGCCTCATAGAAAATCATTGGCCAAGAACCAAGCAAAAAAGAACAAAAGATATTGAAGAAACTCGGTGAATTGTTTTGTATGTAGGAATTAGGAATGAAGAATGGGGTTGAAGGTGTTAAAAAAAATAAGGGTTTAGTTGTGAGAGAGTGAATTGAAAAATTGGTAATTTGTTAGTTTTTTTTAAAAGTGTACAAAGTGACTCAGTTTATAGTGTAAGGTTAGGTTAAAATAAAAAAGGAAAAAATAAATTAACATTAATACTATTGACATAACAAAATTATTTATTTTGATTTTATCTAAAATTAGAGAGAATCAAATCAAATAAATTTTAATGTCAATTGACTTGGACCAAAAGTTAAGCAAAAAGTACTATTTTATTTTTTATTTTTTTAGCTATAAAATGCATAAAATAATGAGTTACAATTAAAAATTAATATATTTTTAAAAAAATTAAATGAAAAACGAAAATTAGAATTAAAAACTTATTTTTTTTTGGATTTTTTGAATATTTTATGATTTTTGGTGATTTTTTGACTAAAAATGCATAAAAGTGAAAATTGACTATTTAAAAAAATGCTTATTTAATTAGTGCGAAAATTTAAATTAAAATAATAAAAAAAATGCTATTTTATGATTTTTGAATAAATTGAAATAAAGTTAGAATTAAAATTAGAAAACAAATAAAAAAGGAGAAATGTTAGAAGTGAGATTCGAGCCCGGGACATCTCGCTCTTGTACCTTTTAACCTCAAATCCTTACCAACTGTGCTATATCAATTGTTCGAAATAAAATAACATTTGCAAATATATGAAGGCAAATTTTGGGGTATGACAGCTGCCCCTGTTCAATCTTCTTAAACCTGGGGATGTAGATTGGTTTGTGTGCCTGTCGGAATCTGAAGGTTGAAGAGGATTGAACACTAGAATGCCAAGAAATTTGCCTTTGCTAATGCAGGGACTTTTTTCGCAGATGGACTTAAAGATGCCATCCAGGCAAAGTATTGTTGGAGATGGGCTTAAAGATGCCATCCAGGCAAAGTATTGTTGGAGATGGGCTTAAAAATGCCATCCAGGCAAAGTATTGTTGGAGATGGGCTTAAAGATGTCACCTGCCTTGATAGGTTGAAAGTCAGAATGAGTCGTACGTTAGACTGTATCTGAAAAGATATACTTAGGATAAGTCGTACGTTAGACTGAATCCACTGTATTGATAAATGTCAAGGTAAGCCGTACGTTAGGCTGTACTTTAGGAAGAGTCATACGTTAGACTAGGTCCAACTGCATCGATAGATGTCTAGAAAGCCGTACGTTAGGCTATAGGATGGGTCATACGTTAGACCAGATCCAATTTGCATTAATAAATGTCTGGATAAGTAAGCCGTATGTTAGGCTGTACTTTAGGACGAGTCATACGTTAGACTGGGTTCGATTGCATTGATAAATGTCTGGATAAGCCGTACGTTAGGCTGTAGGATAGGTCGTACGTTAGACCAGGTCCCTTGTGTTGATAGTTGTTAGAATACACCGTACGTCAGGTTGTATCCTAGGATGAGTCATACACTAGACTAGATCCTTTGTATTGAGAAGTACCAGAATGAGTCGTACGTTAGGCTGTATCTGAGCTCGATGTATTGAGAAGTGTTTGTTGGAGATTGATCGTGTCAGCACCGTTTGTAGTAACTGAATTAGATCTTGGAAAGATGATCGTGTCTACACCGTTCGTAGTAATAGAATTAGATCTTGGAATATTGATCGTGTCAGCACCGTTCGTAGTAACTGAATTAGATCTTTGAAGGATGATCGTGTCTACACCGTTCGTGATGATAGAATTAGATCTTGGAATATTGACTGTGTCAGCACCGTTCGTAGTAACTAAATTAGATCTTGGAAAGATGATCATGTCTATACCATTTGTGGTGATAGAATTAGATCTTTTAATGTTGATCGTGTCAGCACCATTCGTAGTAACTGAATTAGACCTTGGAAAGATGATCGTGTCTACACCGTTCGTGATGATAGAATTAGATCTTTGAATGTTGATCATATCAGCACCGTGTATAGTAATTGATTTAGATCTTGTAATGTCGATCGTCTCAGCACCTTGTGGGGTAACCAATTTAGATCTTGTAATGTCGATCGTCTCAGCACCTTGTGGGGTAACAAATTTAGATCTTGTAATGTCGATCGTCTCAGCACCTTGTGGGGTAACCAATTTAGATCTTGTAATGTCGATCGTCTCAGCACTTTGTGGGGTAACCAATTTAGATCTTGTAATGTCGATCGTCTCAGCACCTTGTGGGGTAACCAATTTAGATCTTAAGAAGATGATTATCTCTGAACTATCTCTGGAGAATACCCGGAACTAAGTATCAGAACTAAATCATCTGTCTTGATTATTTATGAACTATCTCTGGAGAATACCCGGAACTAAGTATCAGAACTAAATCTCAGTCTTGATTATTTCTGAACTATCTCTGGAAGATATCCAAAATTAAGTATCAGAACTAAATCTTTGTCTTGATTATCTCTGAACTATCTTTGGAAGGTATCCAAAATTAAGCATCAAAACTAAATCTCTGTCTTGATTATCTCTGAACTATCTTTGGAAGATATCCAATTAAGCATCAGAACTAAATCCATGTCTTGATTATCTCTGAACTATCTCGGGGAGATATCCAAATTTAAGTATCAGAACTAAATCTCCGTCTTGATTATCTCTGAACTATCTTTGGAAGATATCCAAAATTAAGTATCAGAACTAAATCTCTGTCTTGATCATCTCTGAACTATCTCTGGAAGATATCCACAATTAAGTATCAGAACTAAATCTCCATCTAGAATGAGTGTCAGAATTAAATCGTTGACTTGATTATCTCTGCACTATATCTAGAAGATAATATTCATTTGATTGTAGAAATAGACTGAAAAAGAAACATTATTTTTATGCAATGTCGTGATGCATGTATTGTAATATTTTTTGAAATGAATGAGAGTGTCATGCATATGCCATGGGGTACATGATGTATGAATGCATGAACATGATTTGTCCTTCCTGGAGTATATTAGTAGTTTCTTCTTGATTGAGAAAATAAATCTCTATGACATTATGATTCTGATGCCTGGTCTTGTCTTGAAGATATGCAACTGGGAATTTATGATTTTTGCTTGGGGATGAAAGCAATTTGAATGATTGATCCTTGACGCACCCTGACTGGGGATAAGAGAGATGAATAGACCCTATTGGAGGAGGGATTGAAGATATCTATTTGAAGAATACTCTGTGGAGATAGGATCTTGTAAAACCGGCTCCGTGGGAAGACATGGGTGCCTTGAACATTGCCCCCAGTGTTTATAGTGACTGCCATTCCTAGGCTTGTGTTGATTGGGATACACCAATGAGTATTGATCGAAGTGTCAAACAGGCCTTGCCTAGCTTTGCCCCTGCCAGTAGGGACTCTGGAGAGATTCGCCTTGTGAGGGATTTCTGAGCTATATACTATGGGTGATGCCCCTAATACTCATAAGCTTAAGGTGATGCCCCTGACTGATTGGGAAGTAGTTTCAGACCCATTTGGATGTATGCCCCTGATTGTCTGATGCTCCTAAGAGATTCTTCGAATCTTGACCTAATTGCCCCATATTGATTGGACAAAACATGTCATACCCCTTGTATTAATTGTCTTCTAATCAACTGAGTTAGTTACAAGAGATGTTGCTGCTGAAATAGTTTCGTCTGTCGGGATGACTTTTAGCCATTAGTCGTACCCTATGCAGATTCTTCCTAATGCTAACATTTGAAATTATGTAGCAAAATATGTTTAATAATGAATTCATGAGATGCAATGCATATGTCTGTCTTGTTTTTTTTTGAAAAACATTAAAACGGGAGATGTAAAAGCGTGATGTTTATATAAATGTGATGTTTGGAAAAACGAAATATCAACTCAGCATTTGTGGTAAACCTTAAGGAGTCAGGATACCTTTTTGATGACAGTATGATTTTGAACTAACCATGCTTCAGTTAGGACTTTCAAGGGTTGTAACGTGGCTTGGTTCATGGTTTAAGAAACAAAGGATAGTGGCTCAAAGTTTATTTGTACCCATCCCAATCTTCGTGATGTTCTTCGATCCTATACTCAGTTAACTTTGCATTTGAGTTCTAGCAGGTCTTGAAGTCATAACATTGACATTTGATGATGGTTA
Organism: Vicia villosa; assembly: GCF_029867415.1. Taxonomy (NCBI): domain Eukaryota; kingdom Viridiplantae; phylum Streptophyta; class Magnoliopsida; order Fabales; family Fabaceae; genus Vicia; species Vicia villosa. Next base: position 428,910 of record NW_026705454.1, on the reverse strand, counting down.
AAGCATCGGGAGTTTATTGGACAGGCAGTTATCCCTTTTTTTTGTAATTCTTTTCCTCTTATCGAGGATTTTTAGTGACCTCTTTTTTGACTTTGTTATCCCTAATTTTTGCCTGAACTGTTTATTTTGAGATTACAGTCAGCGGGATATTTCGATTTTTGGTAAGTCTCCTTCATAGGTTTTAACTTAACAGCTTTTTCTTTTTGGTGGATATTGACTGCATGACTTACTGGTTGCGGGAGCCCATCATCATTTGTATAAACAAAAGCTAGTATAATTGAGTTAACTAAGTAACTACCCTGCCCCAGGTTGTGATCAAGGGTTTTAATCTGTACGAGAAAGAAACTTCGACTCCTTAGGCTCAAAGGGGTTGACGAGGGATTAACATCCTTATATCTCCACTGTTTAGGAATTGAAACAATACTTGTACATCGCCAGCATAGTCCGTTCAAAAGCATACTGTATGAGGTTGCGGTATCGTTTTCGTCATCCTCCCTCAAAAGGCTTACAGCTTAGCAGGAGTTGAATATCACAAAACATATGCAAAGTAAAAAACAAAGTTTAAATATGAGTGATAGCGAAATGATTAATTCAAGACGAACGTATGCAATGCACTAATGATGATTATTAAAACAGATAGTGTCTATCTTGAGCCGAATGTTTAAACAATCAGGAAAGAAATTGCAAGTGAAAGTAAAGCTAATGAGCCAATAGTCCATCCTTCTATACATTAATCAGCCTTGTCATGATTAGGCGTGGGAGCAGTGATCACCATAGGGGTCTTAGGAGGATTGAACTCAATTTCACAAGCATCGACCATGTCTTGGATCTTAATCTTTAATGCCCAGCAGCTATTGGCATCATGCTCTGGACTATCGGAATGGTAGGCACATCGCACGTTTGGACCGTGTTTAGTAGAGGAAGTGTTGATGTGTTGAGGAGGATCCCTCACAGTAATCGTTCCGGCCTTCAACAGATGTTGCAACGCCTGATCTAATGACATGTTAATTTTGGTGAATTGACGCTTAGGTGCGTCTAGCTTGCGTCGTTGTTGTGGAAGTGGTGTGGAGATTCAGAGTATCCAGGGTTTGAGCTTCCAGAATGTATATTTGATAAGAATGTTTCAGAATGTCCGGGGTTCGAGCTTCCGGAATGTATATCTGATTGGAATGTTTCAGAAGTCTGGGGGTCAAGCTTCCAGAATGTTCATCTGATTGGAACTTTCAGAATGTCCGGGGTTCGAGCTTCCGGAATGTATATCTGATTGGAATTTTTAAGAAGTCTGGGGGTCAAGCTTCCAGAATGTTCATCTGATTGGAACTTTCAGAATGTCCAGGGTTCGAGCTTCCGGAATGCATATCTGATAAGGTGTCTTCAAAATGTCTGGAGGGATATGCTTTCCAGAGTATATATCTGATAGAGATTGATTTGTTGATGGTATTTGTCTGACCAGTTGGTTGACCCGAAAGGCAACGTTAGTTCTATGTGATGTTATGAATGCAAATGCAATGTTTCCAAGGATCTTTAAAGAATATAGTTAGCACTAATAGAAAATGATTTAGTCGCATCTTCGTCTGAAGAACTCTGATTCTTGGATGTTCTTCTATGGGAATCAAGCTCACCATATCCAGTGGGTCATAGACTCTGATTCAGGATACTTCTAAATTTGAAGGTACATGGTTAGAGGAAAATAAATCCTCTTGCCCCTTGATAGGTACCGAGTCTCTGAATTGGAAGGTATGTGGCTAGAGGAAAATAAATCCTCTTGCCCCTTGATAGCAATTCAGTCCTTGATAAGAGCACCTGAAATTGTGCGCCCTAAATTCCTAAGATCTTTGAAAGGGTTAGTTAACATGCTATGTTATGATGTTATGATGTCATGATGTTATGCGAATGCAATGCATCAGGTATGTCGTAAGATAATAAGGACAAACAAATCCTACAAACAAAACCTGCAAGGAAAACAAAGGTTAGTAGAGAACACGAACAAGTCACACAAGTGTCCTTAGGTTTAGAGGCTTGCATGAAGTCCATAGGTAAGTACCCTCCCCAGTGAAGTTTAGTTGGTTCAACCTGTCCTATATAAAGATCGGGTTCTAGGGAGCTCATATCATTGACTTTTCTCGAAGGCACTTATTTCAGTTCAGCAATCGAATCACCGACCAAAAATGTCCTGAAAGTCCAGTCCATATGAGTGTAGCTTCGAGTATCAACCAACTTCAGTCGGAACCAAAGCCAGCCATCTCGCTACTTTCTAATAGGCCAAAGTCAAGTTCAACTAGGGTTCTAGGGGCAAATTAGTGCTTAATGACACCACGCAGCAGCCAAGTGTTTCCTCAAGTCGGATCCCAAGGAACACCAGGACAAATCAATGTGTCACACTAACGATGACCACCATATCAACCGCATCAGTATACGCCATGCAGTCTCCTTGGTCTCATGCCATTTACCTAAGGTACTCAGATCCGAGTTAGGATCTTTCACACAAGTAAACCCAAACAGGACCACAAATATAAAGCAAACAATACAAACATTTAAAGTGAATCCTAAACTTTAAGGTAACCCCTCTTTTTAATCGAAAAAATCCCCAGCAGAGTCGCCATTTCTATAATACGGTGGGAGAACTGACTATTTAAAATAATGTTGCGGATAGCAAGAGTCGCCATCGACTTTTATTTTATCCAATACGAAAGGCTAAAAGAACAGGAAAAGACCTTTTTAAAAGACTTTGAGTTCGGGGGGTAAATTATACAAAGGGAAGGTGTAAGCACCCTTTGTATCCATGGTTATCCATGGGCTCTTAATTGCTTAGCTCACTTTTGTTTTCAAAATAATTGAAGTGTAGTGTGTGAATAAGAGAATGTTTGAATAAGAACTTTAGCTTGTAAATAAGCGTAGTCTTTTTGAAAAGATTCTTTGAAAAGAAGTGGGAAAAGATTTTGAATTTTGAATTTGAATTTGAATAGAGCAAGCAATCAGGAGCACCTACCCTAAGTTAGAAAAATTGTTCTTTTAGCTTTTCAGTTTGAAAGGGCTATCCATACCATAAGAGGGTAGGAAGTCCTTTCATTGGATTTAAAGGGTCATCGATGAAGTATCGTTCGCCATAAAACTGTCCCTACCATATAGAGGGTAGGTAGTCTTTAGGGAAGGATATAATAGTCATTTAGGCAACAGGCGAGGATACCTTAGCAATGGGACAATCATCTTTATTTCCGAGGCAGCATCGAGGGACTAGATCATTTTTCTGTTAGGCAACTTCAAAGGGACTATGATCTTATGATGATTTATGAACTGAGAGCGACATTTGCTTTAGGTATCCTCGTATTTGAGGGACTTAACTATTTTTTAAATCGAAAGGCAACAGGCAGAATAAGAAGGGTTACCATAAAGGTGTGTGTGTGCAATCAATCATGTGGTTAATTCAGATATTTTATTTTGTAAGTTAGTGAGATAAATCCGTTTTAATAAGGCTTGCACTCCCTAGGATTACTAACCACAGCAGAAAATAAAGCAGAATTAAATGTCCTACGCTATTACAATAAACACCTGTAGGGCAGAAAAATAAAGGCAGGAATTTAAAGGCAGAAAAATAAAACCCTAAACTATTACATGACTTTGGGGCAGATACATAATAGAGGAAGAATTGGGCGCGGAAATAAACCTAAGCTATTACAAGGCTTTGGGGCAGTTACAATAAAATGGACAGATCAAAAATTAAAATTGTTACAACCTTGGAGCAGATACAAAATTATGAATATTCATCGGGTAGAATTGGGGTGTTACACCATCCACATTACATTTAACCCACTCATGCGAAGGAGAGGACCAAAGAACATCAATTCATATCAAAGGCTTGCTAGGTTGGATGTTTATGTCAAACCTTTTTAACAAAGAGAAGCAAAGAATAGAAGAGTTGGAACATTTTATGGCGAGGTTCCCAACCAGCTTAGCATGGGCGACTTTTCAAATTGATAGAGTGGTCTTCAAATCTAGCAAGGTTTCAAGCTCTCCAGATATGATGGAACAAGCGATCCATACAAGCCATAAAAACAGTTTTGGCCTAAGGAAACCACTTGGCAACCAAGACCCCAAAACAGTCCTCAAGGTTATAAATGGGGTGACTGATTAGTGCATTTTGATGCACGTTCTTCCATGTTTGTGCTCAAGCATTTCTTCCATTTATTTTAATTATTTTTATGTTTTAATATGTTTTTATAATTTATTTATTTTTAGCTTTATTTAATTTTCGCACTTTATTTTTCAGCTTTAGCAGTATGCACGGAAACAATCATAATTGGAGTTCTAGGAGTCCGATTGAGGCGTTCTAATAACCGCCGGAAAGCTAAAAGAGAGAGCTACGACTTTCATGTTGGAGTCAAAGTCAGATTCGGAGCCGATAATTCCCAGTTTTGCGTTTAAAGCTGCAACACTTTTTATTTTAGTGTTTCGGGTCGCTAGAAGTGGGCCGGGTTTTGTAATTCGACCCAGTTGGGTCATAAACATATTTTGGCTGATTCCTAATAGGTCTAGCAGCCACGAAACACTGTTCACCATTGACCATTCATGATTTTACTATTCACGTTTTTGGGAGAGCTTGTACGTTTGATCATGAAGAACTAATTCTTAGAGGTTAATCTGCTGTAAACGGTTTCCGCCAATACTTTGAGGTTCTTATATTTTCCAATTAATCTATTTCCTTTCAATTCTAATCTTTGATATGTTGTTTTCTTAATTCGATATTATCCAAGGTTGAATTGATTTATTTCGATGGTTGCATGTTCCTATACTTTAATCGCGTTTGCTTAATCCGCGTATGTTTGTCGTGTTTGCTTAATTCACGATTGCTATATATAATCCGTTTGCTTAATTCGGGAATTAGGAACATACATCACATAATATCAATTGCGCTTGTATAATTGTTGTTATAATCGAAAAGGGAATAGAATCCGCTTGTGAGTTGGAAATTATTTGGATCGATGATAAGTTAGGAAGCCAAAACAGTAGATTAATCGTTTCAGCTTATTTTGATAATCACTTATTTTCACTATTTTGTTTAATCGAAATCTAAAACAACCCCCCTAAATCGATATACCTTTGATTAATAATCAACGAGAATCCTTGTGATACGATACGCGAGTCACTTGCCGCTATCTACGGTCTTTTCAAAATAACTCGTTTTTGATCCGCGCGCGACTGCGGATCAGTGACATTGAATTTTTTTCTTGCAGCCAATTCTAAAGATTTTGAGCAAAATTACAATGAAAGAAAATGTGAAAGGATTTGTTTTTTGTTTAGCATTACAAATAGAACACATAGGGGAAGGACAAACCTCTAAGGGGTAGGTTTTCATCTGTGAGGATTTTGTTGTGCATATATCTCCACACAAGCATGGAATGAGAAGGAGGAATATTATTGTCCCAAGGAAAGGAGGACCATGCAGCAAGGAGATGAGTTTTATGAATAAATTAGAAGGCTTGATTAAGAGTTAAGTTACCATCTTTAGCTCCTTTCCACATAAGAACATTCTTAACATCCAACTCAAGGAGGAATACCATAGAGATGTGAGGGAAAAGACCGGGAATAACATCCTGAATGTTGTTTGGGATACACCAATTTCTGTTCACCAACCAGTCACTAACCTTTAAAGTCAGATTATTATAGTAGATGTCTTAGGTATTATACTTGGAAGCAAGAGAATCCTTCAGCCAGTTATCAAGCCAAAATTTTACCCTAGCTCCATTTCCTATAATCCATTGACAGTTGTTCATGACAGACCTATAGCTCTCTTTTATACTACTCCAAATGGAAGATTTTATGGAGTATTTAATAACCCTGTTATTCCTTTTAACTATAGCAGCAAGAATCAAGGTCCAACTCCTGTTAGCTTTTAAAAAGTCCCAGCATAAATGGAGATTAATGGTGGCATTGAAAGTCTTGAGAGATTTTAAACCCAAAAAAATAGAAATGGAAAGTTATTGGTGGTTACCTCTTATTCGTATGGAAATATAAGATTCTTATCCTTTTACATGAGAATAGAAAATAAGAAAATCAAGTGTAAATTAAATTTCCAGGACCAAAAGGTTCTAAGACATAATTTATAAATACTTGAAACAAACATGGAAAAGCAAAAAATTAATGTCACATTCTTGGAATAAATTAAGAATCTATGAAACAAACACCCTCTAAGAAAGAGATTAATTATTAGAGTATTGATATCTAGTACGAAATAATTTGAAGAAGAAATGCAAGAAGGTACATATGTCATTATTTTGTAACATCAAAAGTATAAGTTTTAGCAAAAAAAAAAAATTCATTATCAGGTTCAATTTGATTTTTCTCGTTCGAGGGTCTTAAAACCTTGCATGCATATGGAGGGTCTGGCTTTAATTCAGCCACGTTGACTTCTCCCTCCTCCACATAGCCATTGACCCATTTTGAAAGATATTCCTCAGTGTCATCATACGTAAACTTCTATCTTTTATGGGTTTTTGAAGTTCTGGCTTTTTCAGCTTTCAAGTGTTCGACTTGGCAAACCTTGTCGGCTAGTTGTACCATATCCCTAACATAATGAATATCTATATAATGCCCAAGACTGCTTTCGGGATTATGGACTGACCCCACAAACCAACACGAGTCTTTTCAGCATGCTCTGATCTCACTCACACGCTTTCCGGGAAACTTCCCAGAAGGTCACCAATCCCTAAATTGCTCCAAGTCAAGCCCATTTAATTGTGGAGTTCTTATGGAACGAGATATCGAAAAGAAGATGCATCTTATTTGTATAGGTAGTACGAACCAATCCTTATAAGCCTTCTTTCAACTACGCAGTCTCATACCTGCACAGCCTCAGGATCCCTCTCATTCTGATGTGGCGACCACCCTAGCCCTTTTCGGCCTCAGGTGTTACATGCGGTGCAACCACCCCTCTCCTTCTTTGGCCTCAAGTGTTACATGCCCACCAGCTTCCGCATGGTTCATCCTCGAACCACATCGTACTGGGAGAGGTCTGGCTCTAATACCATTTGTAACGCCTCAAACTGCTTTCGGGATTATGGAATGACCCCACAAACCAACACGATTCTTTTCAGCATGCTTTGATCTCACTCACACTCTTTCCGAGAAACTTCCTAGAAGGTCACCCATCCCTAAATTGCTCTAAGTCAAGCACACTTAACTGTGGATTTCTTATGGAACGGGCTACCGAAAAGAAGATGCATCTTGTTGGTATAGGTAATACCAATCAATCCTTATAAGCCTTCTTTTAACTATGCAGTCTCATACCTACACAGCCTCAGGATTCCTATCATTCTGATGTGGCAACCACCCTAGCTCTCTCCGGCCTTAGGTGTTACATGTGGTGCAACCACCCCTCGCCTTCTTTGGCCTCGGGTGTTACAGTCTAGATTCTTCCTAATAATATAATCTATACCTCCAGCAGTCATTTCGACTAAATCATGCTCAGGGAATTATGTAATGCATTTAAATTTAAGGAGTCTTAACCCGTTGAGATAGTTATTGATCGACTCAGCTGTTTTCTGTCTAACACAAGACAACTTTTTAAGGCTTATATTTGACTGACCCAACAACGTTCTTCGTCAACAAACTGGGAAAGTACCTCATTTTCAAACATTCGTCGTTAGCAATGTCACCAGCCTCAGTTTCGAACTTGGCTATGTGTTTGAAAATTGATTCATTTGTATCACCGGTGAACTTAGTAAACTTGGGGACTTTACATCCCATAGGAAATTGTGTTTGACGAATGTAATCAAGTAAAAGGGACATATAATTATGCATGTGAAGTCCAAAATTAAGCCCACTCGGGGCTAGGACCTCCTCAACCAAATTCGCAATGTTGTTGCGCCCTACTAGATTATTTTGATTGGCTTTCCTTCAAACGCGATCATCATCTTGGTTTCTTCTCATGAACACGAGGCTAGGGTTATATTGCTCTATGTATTCCTCTTCCTTGTTAAGAGTAGGTTCTTACGGTCAAAACCTTGCAGGTTTCTTCCGATTTACTGGGGGCGCCTCATCATTAGGCGTGTCGACCTGCCTCGTGTTTGACCTTTGGGGTATTGGTCCAGGCTGAATCGGGTGAACGCCAAAGCATTTAACAATTTGAATCATTTGATTGATCATGGGGCTAAAGATAATGCCCATTTTTTGAGTGAAATTATTTACCAAATCGAGATTACTTTCGTCCATCTGCCGCCTCAACGCCATCACAGAGGTCGTATTCAGTGACAATATCGTCTGAGGGATATAGCTTATCTCTCCTGGTCAACCACTAATATTCAAAGTCGCAACAGAAGTATTTTGATGGTTAAAATGTGACTCGCCGGCCATTATATTATCTGCATATATCGACATGTTCGACTAAAGGCCATCCATTATTGACTGAGGCATGCCATATCGATAATATCCTGGAGGTGGAATCAATCCTACTTGAAACAGCGCCCTTGAAGGGTTAAAAGGAGAACCCCCAGGATGTATCAATGCCGACGAAACCGTTGTTGTCGAACTGGTAGCGGCAAATATCCTCATAGGGGACAAAACCGTCACATTTTGTGTTATGGTACCAATTGGTATGACATCCATGCTGTGAGCATTACTTTGTGCAGGTTTAGCAATGTTAATGTTTATGTTAGAACGTGGTATTTTAGACAATTGCTTCCCCCTTCTCAAGTTCATGCATAAATAAACCTCAATTTTATGCCAAACGAACCACACAAAATGAAAACAATATTGAAATCAACAAAATACTTGAAAAATATTAGCACAGGTCCCACCAGGTGTGCCAATTTGTTTGCCCTGGAAATTGGTAAACACCGCTAGCCTCTTATTAAAGGTTGCTTTGCGGGATCGACTAGTGAATCGCAAAACACAATGCTTTATACTTTTTCAAATATAGTAAAAATGATGAGTGTTTGAGTGATTTCGACGGTGGTCGAGATCACGTTATGAGTTTTAGAACACGTAAAAATAAAGACTTGACTGAAAAGGTAAAGATAACAACTTGAAAGTGTAAACACTTGTAGGACTCATTTTGTGCTTCGCTGGGTACTTTGAGTTTTGTGTGAGTTTAGTAATAAGTTTGAACACCCCTAATCTAACAATGAAATTTTTATTTATAATACAAATGATTAACTGCTTTATGGTGGGCTCCTCTTCAGTGAACTTCACATATCTCTATATGTTTCTTTGTCTTTATTAACTGCTCCTGCACGTTTCCATGCTGGGGGACAAGGTAACGAACGATTACTATACCACGTTTATTTGTGCTAACTACCTTGGTTTAGGTGACTGCCTTGGTCGAACTATCCATATTTCTATAAAAAATACCCTAAGTCCACAACTCTCTTTGAATAACATTTCGACCTCTAACTCGCTTGTCTCATGTCGAACACTCGCCTTTACATGTATCAACCAATTCTTTCGCCCTGAAAAAATTCTTTTCATCCTCCTATAGTTTTAGCTTGATTTTAAAGTCTTGTAAAAAATACCTACTAACACATTCCAAATAGTCACACTAATATTAGAAAACTTTGATGTATGCCTAACTCACAGGGTTCAATTGCGAGGGAGCATTCATCAAATGACTCAAAACATCAACTTCAATATTATTGAAAGACAATTAGAGACCTAAAATCGAAAAAAGATGCACTAATAAAAAGGGATAGTGCACTCACCTTATTCACTACAAATCCTTTTATCCTCCTTATGGATCAACACACCCCAATCAAAAGAGGGACCACTTCAAGAAAATCCTTTCGAGTCTACCTTCTCAAACAAAGATAGAAACAATTACCAAAGTTGTAGGGTCTACTCAAGCGATAGTAGTATCCTCTTTTTCTTTTTGACATATGGTGGGTGCCACTTCCATCAATTTAGAAAAATGGCATGTTACAAAAATGCTAATGACAAAAATGACAAAGGTAATGAACAAAGAAATCGTATAACTGTTCCAAGAAGATATTGCGGTTTCTTATTAAAAGAAAGGAAATGAGCACTATCAACGGTCCATATTTTCCCAAAAAAACACTCAAGTACTATAGTTCCCAAAAGTCAGCATGATAAAGCATATGAAAAGGCATCTAAAACATGAGGCACATTTAAGGTTTGAGTTTCCAATGACAATGATGTGACATCTTGACTTCTCACTCAAGTCGGACTACGACCGACAGAAGAAGACAAACACAACAAAACCCCACCCTACAGATCAGAGGTAAGGGCTTGGGAGACAACTGTTTTGGGCCAGTTACAAGGCCCAAAAGTTATGGTCTAGAAACACATTGGTCCACCGCGTCTCTCGCTGAGCAAGTATATTATCCTAGTATGGAATGCAGGTCAAGATTCATCAGACGGATCCCCGTATTCCTCACCTAACGATTAGCAAGATGTTATATCCGCTCTACCATATATACAAGAGTGAAACACACCATTTTCCATGTACCGTTTGAATTCAAACTTTATTCCGTCATTGTGCGTTGGAGTGCTAACCTTGCAAGTCAATCCGTCTTCCACTGTATCATAAACTGAAGTTCAACATTGCAGTACGCATCCTTCGATAGCCGATCTGTTCTAATTTTTCGCTCAACAACTATCATATAGATTAAATAATTTAGTGATACAATCTATAGTCACCAAGTTCATGACGTGGCAATAAATTATATATTTATTTATTAATTTAAATATATTTAACATTATTTAATAAAAAATAATCAAATCTTCATCTTTCAATTAGATTACTAGTTCTATGGACAATTACTAGAGAGAATACTTTGGAATTTTTACTAAAGATAAATAATTTAATCATATTGATTTAGAAAAAACATTTTTTTTCAATGTTTAAGATGGTGTGTTTGTTGAACTTCAACAATCTTGAATTCGTGGAGATTGGATAATTCAACATTCATCTATAAATATAATCTTTGCAATTGTATATTAAATAATTGCATTGTAGTACATTTTTTTAATGATAATTTATTTTAAATTCTTTTATAATTTTAGTAACACGTGTAGGATAAAGATTGCCGTTACCACAAAGTTAAATGAGTAAATACGACGGGAAGTTGAACACGTGTGTTGATTTTGTATATTTATTTATTTATTCAACCGTGTTTTGTCCGCTAATTTGAATTTTTAGAAAGAACTTTGAATATTATAGATATGTGATAGTGACAAATTCATATACAAAGCAAGTGTGGTTGGTCTTGGACAAATCTTGGGGGAGAAGATGAGAGATTCCGTCGCTAATGTAGACTTGAAAACACGAAATTTGAAGATTAATCATAATCCTACATTTGCATTTTACCACAACCATCACCATAATTAACTATTTGAATGGGTTTATTCAAGAAAGAAAATAAATAAAGAATTGTTTTAATTATTAAGTGTAAACTTTTAAAGAATTTAAAATTTAATTTAATTAAAATATACTAACAGTGCACATAAATTTTACACTATCACTAAATCATAACTATTAACTTTGTCAGTAACTCAAAGCTGTTAACTTTTTTTAAAAGTTTGACTTTTTATTAATTAGCTTATAAAATATTATGAATGATTTTGATAAACTGACCATATAAATTATTTTATACTGACAACACATAACAAAAATTCTCTTTAAAATTTCACACAATTTCACAATCAAGAGATCAAGTTTGAACTCAATATTTCATTTATTTATTTTTTGAAAAATAAAATTTTAGTCACAAAACTACTAAATAAAAAAATTCTAAGCATTTTAACACTTTGTTTGGTTGGCAAGAGAAATGTATATGAGAAAGAATGAGATAAGAGAAGTATAAGATATATACATTATATTTGATATATTATTTAGTATAAATAAAATATAAAAAAAAAAGAAAAAAGAAAAAAATGTTGATTGATTTTAAAATGATACAAATGCCCCCAAAAGTTAAAAAAGCTATTTACACATTAATTTAACTTTTTGACATTAATTCATTTAAATATTTATAACTGTTAATTATTTTAATTATTAATAATTTCTGATTAATATTTTTATTTTATTTAATCAATTTATTATTGTCTTTCTAAAGTACCTTAATATCTTTTCATAAAAAATTAAATAATAATATCACATTACCTCCCTCACTCACTATTCTTTAATCCAACTCAGCCAATAAACTTGCAAAAAAACACATCATTTTTATACGTTAAGGAGCTGTTTGTTTGAAGGATTCAAATAGGATTTCCGAGAATGTGAAGTTGAAAATATCATATTCCTATGTTTGTTTGAAAGTTTAAGAAATTATTCCTAGGTACCTTTTATTCCTTGGAATAAAATTTATTAATGAAATTTGAAAAATTTATTCCCATGTTAATAGGTGGGAATCCTACATTCCCATGGGAATAAAAAATAACCACCAATAATTACTTACTTATATACTACTTTTATCATTTTTGTATTTATTTTTAAAATTTTAAAACTATAAATAAAATAAAATTTTACAATATTCCTAGGAACCTTAATAACTTGCCAAACAAATTGATGGGAACTATTTTCCCAGCAATAACATTCCTAGAAATAAAATTCTCGGGATTATAAATTTAATCCATCAAACAAACGCACCCTAAGAGAAACGTTATTTTTTTTCATCTAGATACATATTAATCTCATCACTTACACCTTTCATCAAATAATAATATTAATGATTATTTTTTAAAAAAAATTAGCGATATAATTAACATATGTACAATGCACTGCTGAATAATGAAACAAGCATCAAATATTCTCTCTAATTTGCAGGGCATAAATGAAAAAAAAAATGAATTCACCTCTTTTCTTCGCACGGGTGAAAGAACCAAAATCAATCTCTCTCTCTCTCTCTCATGACTACAAACAAATATGGAAATGGTTTACTGCTATATTGAAGAAATGGTAGAAACCAGTACAAGTTTCAGTATAATAAACCAAAATGATAAAATAAGGTGGAACTAGAATCTTCTCAAGAGAGAAATACCCAGCTAGGGTCCAGAGAGGGAAGGAAGAGATTTACCAAATTATTCCATTCCCAATACGTAGCCACTAGTACATCTTATATCCTTTCAGCCTAGTACTCACAATCCTCTCTCTAGTGCTGCGCCTTACTCCCGCATTTCTCGGATCCATAATAGAATTGCTAGCCTCTGCCTCATCTTGTAATGCTGACTCATTCTCTTCTGCTGACTCATCATCATGTGGGTCCGTATTAATGATTGGATATCTTGCAATACTTCCCCCATTAAAAGTAACCTTGTCCACAAGGTTGAAGTTGGGATGAGCTAACTTGAACTCTTCTTGATCTTCCCAAGTGGCAGCAGCCGTATCTAATCCCTCCCAACGAATCAACACTTGAGTAATTGGAGTATTATCTTCCCAAGTGGCAGCAGCCGTATCCAATCCCTCCCAAGCAGTAAGCCACGACTCCTATCTTTTGCATTACTGTGAACAAACCAAAATACCTCAGGCCTAGTTTTTGATGTTTGCGTAAGGCAACAGAGGATTGTCTATAAGGCTGTAATTTGACAAACACCTGGTCATGCACATTGAACTCCACATGACGATGTTTCTTGTCAGCATGAAACTTTATAGCTTGCTGAGCCTTGTGTAGATTAACCTGCAATTGAGATAATAGGTCCTCACGTTCAGCCAACTGAGTTTGCAGGTCTGGATGGTCAGTTGTGGTACCTTTAGTTTGCACCAATTAAGGAGGATCACGACCGTATAAAGCCTTAAAAGGATTCATTGTTGCACTGGTGTGACACAAGGTGTTATACCAAAACTCGGCCCACGGCAAAGTCTTAGACCACTTGACAGGATTATCAAATGTCAGACAATGCAAATACATTTCAACACATTTGTTTAGCACTTTCGATTGACCATCGGACTGCGGATGATATGCCGAAGTCATAGCAAGAGTTGTACCATGAAATTTAAAGAGGTGGCGCCAGAAGGTACTAGTGAAAACCTTATCACAATCAGATACTATAGAAGAGGGCATCCCATGAAGTTTCACTATGTTTTGCATACAGACCTCAGCTACCTTCTTGCTACCGAAATCTGACTTTAGTGGGAAGAAATGAGCGTATTTTGTTAATCGATCAATTACCACTAAGATCACTGCGAACCCATTTGATGGTGGAAGTCCTGTCATAAAGTCCATGGCAATATCAGCCTAAACTAATGTGGGAATTGGCAACGATGTTAGCAGACCCTCAGGAGTAGTTATTGTTGTCTTAGCTTGTTGACACATCACACAATGCTTAATAAAAGCAACGATATGTTGGCGCATGTGGGGCCAATAGAACTGTGAAGCAATGTGAGCCATGGTCATGGTTATGCCAGAATTTCCCCCCAATAGGCGAAGAATGAAATTCCAACAAGATTTCCTGAATAAGTGTGCTTTTGTTTGGAATTACTAAGCAGTTTTTCCAAAACAGAAGGTTATCCTTGACAGTGTAGTTCGGATCAACACAAGAGTTATTTAAGCATTGCTGCATAAGCTCCTTGAGCTGAATATCTTGTTGAGTCTCCAAGCACAACTCATCAAGGAAGGAATAACGGGGTTCTGACCAAGCCATCAGACATACCCGAGAAAGTGCATCAGCAGCCTAATTCTCCTTACCTGGTTTATACTCAATTTTGAAATCAAAGCCAATAAATTTATGTAACCAGGCCTGTTGTTCTGGAGTTTGTAGAGTTTGTTCCATCAAGGCTTTGAGACTCTTTTGATCTGTGCGGATGATGAACTTATGCCCCAGCAAATAGTGGTGAAACTTAGCCAATGCTTCTGTGATAGCCCTAAATTCACACACATGCAGACTGTTTTTGAGCAGTAGGCCCTAGTGTAACACGGTGGGAGAATTGACTTTTTTTAGAATGTTGCGGATAGCAAGAGTCGCCACCGACTTTTATTTTATCCAATTGGAAAAGCAAAACAGGAAAGACCTTTGAAAAGACTTTGAGTTCGGGGGGTAGGTTATACAAAGGGAAGGTGTAAGCACCCTTTGTATCCATGGTTAACCATGGGCTCTTAATTGCCTAGCTCACTTATTTGTTTGAATTATTTGAAAAGAAGTGCAGTGTGTGTTTAGAAAAAGATTTTGAATAAGGACTTTAGCTTGTAAATAAGCGTAGCCTTTTTGAATTGATTTGAAAAGGAGGTGTGAAAAGTAATTTGAATTTGATTTGATTGTGAGCAAGCATTTAAGAACACCTACCCTAAGATTGTCTTTTTCGTTCTTTAAGTCTTTCGGGCGAAAGGGTCTATCCATACCATGAGAGGGCAGGAAGTCTTTCAATTGGATGTTTAAGGGTCATCGAAATTATCGTTCACCATAAGACTGTCCCTACCATAAAGAGGGCAGGTAGTCTCGGGGAAGGATATAATAGTCATTAAGGCAACAATAAGGATACCTTAACAATCGAAGGGACTATCACCATTTAATCGAGGGACGAGATCATATTTATCGTAGGCAACTCGAAAGGGACTATGATCTTTTATCGGAGGGACATGGTGATTTTGAATCAAAGGCAGCAAGCTAAGGTATCCCTACATCCGAGGGACTTGACTATTTTTGATCGAAAGGCAGCATAAAAGGAGGTACCCTAAAGGTGAGTGTGTGAACAGTAAATATGAGTGTGTTAGATTCAGATATTTTATCTTGAAATTAGTGGGCTAACGGTTCAATTAATTGTTGTCACTCCCTATTTTACTAACCACGCAGTTAATATATTTAACGGGAAATAAAGTGTGGAAATTAAATCCTACGCTATTACAGGGCTTCGGGATTAGGGGGGTACATAACCAAAAATGGGAGATGCGGAGAGTAAAAGTGCGGGAAAGTAAAGCCCTAATTACTATTACATAAAAATCGAATAAGCGACCTATACATAATTTCTAGAATTTTAAATGAACAACTTAAATAAATAATTAAATATGAATGTAAACACGCATGCGACAATCAATGGATTTGAGATGAGATGAGAAGAGAATCGCGAGTTGAAATTAGTTTTTTAAAAAAAATAGGTGAAAATAATCCTAAGTCTAAATTGTTATTACTAAATTAATTAAATTAATGTTAGATTAATAAAGTTAATTAAAATTGATAAAAACTAAATAAAATTATTTAAATAATTAAAACCTAATAATAATTTTTTTTGTATATCTTTTATATTTTAAATGATAAAACCAAATTATAAAACTTAATACAAAACCTAAAAAAACTAAGTGATGAAAAAAACCTATATTAATTTTAGTTATAATAAAATAGTAAAAAAAAAAATTTATAAACAATAAAAAGAAAAGGAAAAGAATAAGGAATAAAAAAAATAAAAAAACCTGGGGCATACTATCCGGTGTGGCTGCTTGAGGAGGGAGTACGGTGGACCTTCGCATCTTGGAGCATTAGATTAAACATCTTGGAGATCTAATGGTGGTACGTGATGGTGTAGCGTGTGCGCTGTGCATGTCATGCGTGCAGGATCTACAAGCAAACAAAGTTGAAAAATAATGTGTCTGGGACAGGGATCGATCCCAGGCCCTTCTCTTTCCATTAAGACAGTGTCACCTATTGTGCTGCGCATTTGAATTGTTAAAAAACCAATGACATAAAATAAATATAAAACAAAAGGGGTTAGTGGAGAAGTCAAAAGAGAGTCAGCCTGGGCCCCATATGCGTTGCGCCTGAACCAATCATGAGAAGGGAGAGAACTTGGACTTGTTGACTGGCGAATGGGAGACCGTGACCGTTCCACGCGTGAGCCAGCAGTTCTAACGTCACTATTCACCTTTTTCAACCTTGGCACCTGCGGTTTTTTTTTTGCGAAAATTGCCACGGATTTACATGCGGATTTATTTGCAATTCTCCATGGCCGATCCTACAATCTTGGAACCTGCAAAACACCATAAATAAACAGCATAGAATGACCCTATCTCCCTAAATTGGACCTCCTGAGTCCATTGGTGAGGTTAGTTTCCTCTCAAAACGCCTTTAAGACTGGATACGAAGACAACCGACCTCAAAGCCCTAAACATGGTGGTTAATCATCCCTGCACCAAACCTTCACGAAAACAGGTCTAAACAAATCTAAACATGATTATGAACACGTACATATGCATGGAATGCATTTAAACAACATGTATTAAGATTTCGAAATTCAAAACATATGAGCAAACCAATGACAATGGACGCGTGAGTTCTGACTCGTGAATGGCTTCAAGAACGATTGTAACAAGCTCCTGGGATCTTCAGGAAGGCAATGGAATGATTGAAAGCTATTGAAACTTGCTGAGAAATATTTTTGGACGTGCCCTAGTTCTTTGAAAATTTTGCAACACTTGGAACCCTATTTTCTCTCCTTATTTTCGTTCCCCTTGCTTGTGGTATTGTTCAGAATATATAAGGGATTAGAATAGGGTTTGAATGGACTTGGATTTGAGTGATTGGTGAGAAAAAAGATTTGTTGAAAATTTGCATGAAATCTTGCTATTTTTGTCTCAATTTTGATCCAATTTTTTTCAATCCTATTACCACGAATTTTTATCAGAAATAATGATACTTTGATGATTGGATTTGATTGGAAATATTAATCCTTGATTTGAAACTAATTTTATAATGATTTATTTATATTTAAATGAATCAAAAATTCAAATAAATGAAATAAATATTATAAAAATAAAATAATTAATTAAAATATAAATAAAAGGCCCATGGACATGTTTGAAATCAAGAAGTTAGGCCCATTGGTCAAGAAAACCAAAATTGCTTAATTAGGGTTTTGTATATTTCACCAAAATCGACCAACTTCTGAGCCTCATATCTCCTTCAATTTTTATCATATGACCATGTTCTAGGACTTTTTGGAAAGCCCAAGATGTCCTTTAAAACCTCCTTTTGGTTTCATCTCAACTGGATCTTCCATGCTCAAGTTATGAGCTTTGACCCAAAAGGTGTTTTTGTTGACTTTCAAAAATGACCTATAACCTTTTGATCCATATCTCTCAAATGAAGCATTTTTAGAATTGGCCTATGAGAGACAAAGTTGTAGAGAATTTAATTTCCTTCAAAATGAGATTTGGATGGGAAATTTTTGATGTTCCATGTGAAAGTTATGGCTGGTCAAAGTTCAGTTGACTTTTAGGTCAAAAACCCTAATTTGGAAACTTTGAGTTTTGTTGATTTCTGAACTTTCCTTGATGAATCATGATCAATCCTTGATCAAATGATGAATGATACTTCAAAATGAGGATGTTGGCCAAAAATCAAAAAGTTTGACTGTACTTTGACCACAGTTGACTTTTTGGTCAAATTAGTCGACTGTTGACCATCTGAGATTTTGACTGAGCAATTGTAACACCCCAAATATATACGACACCATACATCTAAAAAGTCTCAGCATAACATAAGGACAAGGTTTAACAAGGATAAACACAAGAAGCCAAAACATAAACAAGTAATCCAACGTTCCCCAAGTGCTACGTATCAGAGCATCGACACACACCGACTCGAGCTATAGGTACACGACTACTCCGCGTCATTACCTACACGTTACCAACGGAGGGTAACATTCAAACAGAAGGGGTAAGATATCATTCATTATAAAGAAGTGTATGATAATATTCAAAGCGGAGAAATAATCATACATCGGTCACCACTTCTCAACATATATCACTTACTACTATTCACATCATTCAACATGTTACCGACAACAATAATATCAATCTCAATTAAGGCATACATAGTAATTTATCACATATGATCAACGAAACCACCATCAAATCGACACAAGATAACATTCATGTTATGCACACACAAACATCCAATTACGACTCGTCATACAACTTTACTTATGCAACTCAAACAATGCAAATGCATGTGGTACCATTGGAGTAAAACTCCTGTCTCAAACAATTGCCATTGGGCCGTCTCAAACATCCGCCACAAGGCCCGTCTCAAACATTTGCCACTAGGGCCGTCTCAAACAATGCAATGAATGTGACTCAATGATGCACATTCACAATCACACTTAACGACATAATCGACTCGAACAACATAATCTACGTAAACGACATGATCAACTTAAACGACATAATCGATTCCGGATATCCAATGTCAACAAAATCCAATTAAAGAAAGATTCCAAGAGTTTTCAAAGTTATAGTAAGCATATTCAATAGAAAGACATCAATTAGGGCTTCACGTAGGTCCAAACGGCACTTAAAAAGGAGTTACGGTTCAAAAGTTTCATCATTTCAAAGTTTAGGAAAAGTTATGCAAAACAGGGTTCGCGGCGCCAACAAAGTTCGCGGCGCGAACTAAGTGAATCAAATACTCCTGAGTTTCTGCCAAGCAGTTCGCGGCGCGAACTGGCGATTTTCAGAAACTCCCAAACACAGAAAACAGCATACGAAACCCATCCCAAATCCCTTAAACTCAACCCAATCAAGTTGGAAAACACCAACCATCACGAACAACAATAGAATACATGTTATAAACACAAATATAACACATATTATGGATCTTCTAACATCATAACATCATCAAACATCAATTAAAACACATTTCAAATCATAAATTCATGCATTTGTTCATAAACCCTAACATCTCTACACACAACTTCCATGGATACAAATATACAATCAAATCCCACCCAAAACATCATCATACATCCCTTTAGCATGAAAGAATCCCACCCTTACCTTAGGTTTGGATTGAAGACAACTCTAGCTTCAATATTGAGATTCCCCTCTTTCTCTTCACTCTACTCTTCTCTTCTTTCACAACTTTGTCAAAATGAGCTTCTAAGTCTAAAACCCCTAAAACCCTTGTTTTGTTTAACTTACTATCTTTCTCATTACTAATGGGCCTTAAATCACACCCTACACTTACTAATGCTACCTTAAGCCCAATAACTCTCCTAATTTATTAACTTATATTATTTACGATAAAACCCCACAAATAACGCCAATATCGCACAAGCACTCAATTAACACATAATTTAGTAAAACAAAACACATATCATAACACGACATAATTAAATAAAACACGCAAACTAAAAATGGGCGTTACAACTCTCCCCCACTTAGAATATTTTCGTCCTCGAAAATTACCTCAAACAAACAGCTCAGGATACGACTCGCGCATCTTGCTCTCCAACTCCCACGTCAAACTTTCACCGGTAGCACCCGACCAAACGACCTTCACCAAAGCAATCTCTTTGCCTCTAAGCGTCTTTGTCTCGCGATCCTCAATCCTTATAGGCATAGTCTCCACCGTGAGATTATTCCGCACTTGCACATCGTCCATATGAATCATATGCGAAGGATCCGAAACATACTTCCGAAGTTGTGACACATGAAACACGTCATGCAAGTTCGAAAGATTAGGCGGTAAGGCCACTCTATACGCCACATTACCAACTTTCTCGGAAATCTGATATGGTCCGATAAAACGAGGAGTTAGCTTCTTCGACTTCAAGGCTCTTCCCACACCAGTCATTGGCGTAACTCTTAAAAATACATGATCACCAGCTTGGAATTCCAAATCCTTCCTCCTCTTATCATGGTAACTCTTCTGCCTACTCTGAGAAGCCTTCATCTTCTCCCGAATCAACTTAACCTTCTCGGTAGTCTCTCGTACAATCTCAGGTCCAAGTACTACACTCTCGCCAAATTCATGCCAACACAACGGAGTCCTACCTCTCCGACCATACAATGCCTCAAAGGGTGCCATTCCAATACTCGAATGGTAACTATTGTTGTATGTGAACTCGATCAATGGAAGATAAGTATCCCACGTACCTCCCTGCTCAAGAACACAAGATCTCAACAAATCCTCCAAAGATTGAATCGTTCTCTCCGTTTGACCATTGGTCTGAGGATGATACGCCGAACTCATCCTCTACTTAGAACCCAACGCCTCTTGCAAACTCTTCCAAAAATCTGAAGTGAACCTCGGATCTCTATCTGAAACAATACACAAAGGAACACCATGCAACTTCACAATCACACGGACATAAATTTCCGCCAACTTCGGAACCGGATAAGTGATGTTAATAGGTATGAAATGAGCCGACTTCGTAAGCCTATCAACAATCACCCAAATCGAATCATGTCCTCTCAAGGTATTCGGCAAACTTGTCACAAAATCCATGGAAATACTATCCCATTTCCATTCAGGAACTTCTAACGGTTGCATTAAACCAGCAGGCTTCTGATGTTCAACCTTCGACTTCTGACAAGTCAAACATGCATACACAAACTGAGCTATGTCACGCTTCATTCTAGGCCACCAAAACAAATTCTTCAAATCTTGGTACATCTTCGTAGCCCTGGGATGAATACTCAGATTACTTTTATGACCTTCCTCAAGAATAGATCTTTTCAAATCCACATCATCAGGAATACAAATCCGATCACGGAACCTCAACACATCGTGCGCATCTAACTTGAAATCACCATTCTCAACTTGATCGACTCCAATCATCGAATCAACCAATTTCACATCCAACTTCTGGGTTTCTCTGACACTATCCAGAAAATCATTGTTAATCTTCAACATACCCAATTGAACACTCTTAGGGGTCACTTCACATTGAAGGATAGAAAAACACTTAGAAAGGGGGGGTTTGAATAAGTGTAGATTTAAAACTTGTAAGATAAAAACAATTTGCACAATGATTTTTATCCTGGTTCGTTGTTAACTAAACTACTCCAGTCCACCCCTTGGAGTGATTTACCTCACCTGAGGATTTAATCCACTAATCACACGAGATTACAATGGTTTTCCACTTAGACAACTTCTAAGTCTTCTAGAGTATACTGATCACAACCTGATCACTCTAGGAACAATCTGCTTAGATACCCTCTAAGACTTTCTAGAGTATATTGATCAACAACCTGATCACTCTAGTTCTTACAACTTAATATAAACAAATTCTTTTAAGAGTTACAATGCTTCTTATAAAGCTATTATCACAAATGTGATTTTCTCTTAAGTTTAAGCTTAATCTCACTAATATATTACAACAGCAATGTAGTGAGGTTGAAGATGAAGTTTGAGAGCTTTTTGAATTTGACAGTATTTCTGTATATTTGCGCAAGTGTTGTATTCAGCTTCTCATCAGAACTTCTATTTATAGGCGTTTGAGAAGATGACCGTTGGGAGCATTTAATGCTTTGCATATTCCGTACAACATTGCATTTAATGTTTCACTCTTTTATCAACTACCTCGAGCCTTGCTTTTGCTGTGTCTACTGACGTTGCCTTTAATAGCTTTCAACGTTCCTTTTGTCAGTCAGTGTAGCCTGCCAGCTAGTACTTGCTTATGATTTGATGTTTGTGTGAACAACGTTTGAATATCATCAGAGTCAAACAGCTTGGTGCAGAGCATCTTCTTGTCTTCTGACCTTGAAGTGCTTCTGAGCGTGATACCATGAGAACTTCAGTGCTTTTGCTTCTGATCTCAAGTCCTTCTGATGCTTCCATAGACCATGTTCTGATTCTGCTTGACCATCTTCTGATGTCTTGCCAGACCATGTTCTGATGTTGCATGCTGAACCTTTTGAGTCAGTGCTTCTTGCGCTGATTTTGTGCATACTCTTTATATAATTCCTGAAATGGAAGTTGCATTGTATTAGAGTACCACATTATCTCATACAAAATTCATATACATTGTTATCATCAAAACTAAGAATATTGATCAGAACAAATCTTGTTCTAACAATCTCCCCCTTTTTGATGATGACAAAAACATACATAAATGATATGAATTTGCGATCAGAATATCAGACGGCTAAAGACAATTACACAACTATAGCATAAGCATATAAACATAGTGTGTGAATATGTCTCCCCCTGAGATTAACAATCTCCCCCTGAGATAAATAATCTCCCCCTGAAATAAATACTGGAAGAAATTTATAAATAAAGGACTTCCCTGAGTATTTTCCATTTCAGTTGAGACGATCACGTATGCTTAGATCTTCAGAACATTCATAGCTTCTGATTCTTGCTTCCATAGCACAGCTTCAGAGCTTGAATTTTTTCTTGAATCATTGCATGCTAGATTGTATCAGAACATTGTTGAATGTACCAGAGCATCATCAGAGCATCTATACATCCTGAAATATTACAGAACAAACTAAACGACAACAGTCAGAGCAAGAATGAATCAGAACATAAAATATGTATCAGAACATATAATATGTATTAGAGCAAAAAACAGTAATGTTTCAGAGCATATTTAGAACTAAAACATGCATCAGAACATATAAGGAATAAGAATGTGTTAGAGCATATTCTATCATCAGAATATCAGAACATTCTTCCTTCTTGCTTCTGATCTTGAAGCTTTATAGCACTCAGCTTGCTTCAAATTTCATGAGCTTGATTCTATACAGAATTGCTTTTCCCCATGTCTTTGCTTCTCATGTTGAGCTTTTAAGAAGATCTTCACTTCCTGCAAAACACTCAAAGACATAGAACTTGCAAATTCTTGTTAGAAATGTGGAGACTTTCTCCCAGCAACTGATAATATAAATCAGATCATTTATCACATTTTCTCCCCCTTTTTGTCATAACATCAAAAAACATAAAAGATTCAGATGAAAAACAAACAATATGAGAGAAGGAAGGATAATTTTCATTGATTAGCAAAAGGAGAATTGTCAGAAGTATAAGAAAATGCATAGAAGAAAGATGCAAGAAACAAAGAGAAACTACTAAGACACAAAGACTAAGACGACCCTAGCTTAGACATAATCTTGGCTAGCATGTCATGAATCCCAGCATTTCTCTCAGTCTGCCTTTCCATGAAAGTGCGGAACTCAGCATTGGTAGTATCTTGCGCGTCCATGCGAGAAGATAGCTCAGCTTGGTTCTTCTGAATAACCTCTATAGTCTTCACCAGAAGAGAGGGTTCACCAGAAGAAGCTTCACAACTTCTGTTCAAAGGGACAGCATTCTGAACCGCAGCTTCCATAGTCAGATCATCACCTTGATTTTCTTCAACAGGAATAGTCCCAGCAGGATGATCTTCAGCATCAGCTTCTTCCATAGAAGCATCTCCTTCATATTCTGCAGCAGGAAGATCAGAATCTCCATTCTCAAGAGCTTGAAGAATGGCAGCAAGATTCCTTGGGGCAGAAGGACCTTCAACTTCTGGTGGGTCAACAACTTCTGGAATGACCAAATTGGGGTCTTCCTCAGAAGGATTTTCCCTCAGAAAGTCGAACAAGGACTTGAAGTCTCCAGTCAGAACTGGATACTTAGGTCTCCATACCACAATATCCCTGCAAGGATTAGCTTCCATATCCGCAGCAATTCGTGCTTCTACAAGTTCATCAGTGAATTCCTTCTCTTCAAAGATATATCTCCCTCCAAGACGACTGAACCAGAAGTCTTCATAGGGTCTCAGAATTCCACAAGGTCGTGGAGTGAGTTCCACACAAATTTCTTGAAGTTCTTCAAAATAAGCATCTGCTTTTCTTCGGAAGATTCTCCAGAATTTTCGCATAGCAACATCATTTAATCCAGCATTTTCAACTATTCTGAGAGTATCAAAGATTCTTCTGATATTCCTCTTTACCATTTCATAGATTACACCAATAGGGTATGCTCGGCGGGAGTTTATTTTGGCTATGGGGGAATCTGGGTTTGGGACAGAATAGGGTTGAGGCTCTCTATCCAAACGAAAAGATGATTCTGCTTCATTCTCAAAATCTAACACTACCATCTCAGCTTCAGGATGAGGCTTGGGTGTGTAATTGCAGTCACGGAGCAATTGCTCATGTGATGCAGAATCTGGAATATCTGATACAGCAGAATTATTTTGAGAGGTGGAAGGAAAGGGTTCATAGTTTGCATGAGGTGGGGGTTGAGAAAGGGATATATTTGTGTGAGGTGGAAAGAGAGTTTGAAGGGGTGGTATATCAAGGACAGGGTTTTCAATTGCCTGGTCAGAAGCAAGGTTGGTTGTGGGTGGAGATGAAGGAATGGGAACATTGGTGATGGGTGAATGAGGAGGAGTAAGGGTTTTGGTTACAGGAGAAGAAGGAGGTGTGAGAACATGGATGTTTATGGGTGATTATGATGGGGCTTTTTCTGGTTGATTTACTGGTTCAGGGGTTTGAGCAACAGCTATTGGTGCAACTTCTGAACGTAAGGCAGGAACAGAATCAGGTTCAGAGAGATGTATACCTTTGGATACCTTCTGAATAGCCTCAACTACAGCCTCCAGTTTCCTCTGCTTCTTACTCTTCTGCACTTCCACAATCTTAGCCTTTCCAAGAGAAATTTCTCTTCTTCTGGCAGATTCCAGTCTCTCCTTCTCATTATCAGCAGCCTTCTGACCTTCAACTACTTGAGTTGTTGGTCCTTGAATAGTTCCTTCTGGCTGATTCACAGCTTCTTGATCTTCTTCTTCTGCATCCGAATCATTTAAGATTAATTTTCTTTTTCTTGTCTCCTTCTTTTCAACAGCCTTTTTACTTTCCACATTCTTATTTTTCATATTTCTCTTCTTCTTCTTCTTCTTCTCAGCAGTCTCTTTTTCAACTACAACTTTCTGAACTTCTTCAGCAACAACTTCTTCTTGAGCAGCTTTCGCAACAACTTCAGTAGCAGCAGCTACACTTTGGACTACCTTTTCCTGGTTAACAGAAGGATGATCAAATTTTCTCTTTGTCCTTCTTTCCTTCTTGACAACAGCATCAGGTGCAGCTTCTGAAACATCTTCTAAAGCAGCAGGCCTGGAAGTGGAAACTTTCTTGCGACCACCTTTAGCAGGAGCAACTTTGCCTTCTTCTTCCTTGAGTGAGTTCAGATATATAGTTCTGACTTCTGGGATCTCACTTCTGAAGAAGGACTCAAAGTCACCAAGAACAGGATCTCTTCTGCTTCTTGCTCCAGGAAGAGGTTGAGGAGTTTGTACAACAACATCAATAACACTCATCTTTCTCAAAGTGAGAGCATTCAAGCAACTTCCAGTATCAACAACAAGATCTTTGATTGTCCCTTGAGCTTCCAGGTCCTCAACAATCTTGGAATGAACCAGAAGATTTGTAATAATTCTTCCAAAAGGAATAATAGTACACTTCTTCTTTCTGAAAGCATTTCTGGAATCCCTCACAGCATTCCACATGTGGTTGAAGATTATGTAGATAATATCAACCTTCTTCTGAGTGGCAATGCAATACATAATGTATTTCTGCTCATTGTTGACAAAATCTGCAGAATGGGTTGCTTTCCTGTGATAGAAACACCCCAGAAGAATCTTGGTCCAGATTTTGTAGAGATCCTTCATGCCCTTAACACGATCAGTTTTCTTCACATCTTTATAGAGAGTAGCCAATACTTCATCCCAATCAGCCCTTAGATCAATTTCATGAGCACCCTCAGGGTTTCTTAGATCAAACATCATTCTCAGGATGTTTTCAGTAACAACTACAAACTTCCCATGGACAAAGGACATAATAGATTTAGGAGCAACAACAACATGCACCCAAAATTCCTTTACAAGATCTGGGTAAACCGGTCCACAGATCTCAGCAAATAAAGAGGTTCATCCTTGAAAGATGATATCTTCTTTAAGATGATACCCATGTTCTTCAAGACTGTCAAAGTCTACCATAAGATCACAGATAACTTCTAACTCCTTTTTGGAAATAGAGCAGGCGATAACTGGAACAATTTCATGAACTTCTTCTTGAAGATGGAGAGGAGCAGATGAACTAGCGTTGAGAGATGATGAGGCAGCCATTGAAACAGTACTGAGATTGCAAGAACAAATTCTGGGTTTGCGCTTAGGGTTAGAGAAAAGGGCAAAGAGGTTACAAAAATGCATGCACAAGGAGAGAGAGAATGGGAGCGAAAAAGATAAACGTTATGATTTGAAATGTATTTATGGAGACGGATTTGAAAAAGAATGCAATAAAATTATGAGAATGAACAGTTACAGAATCAAATGAAATCAACTGCATTAAATGATAAGTGACGTTAGGTGAGAGAACGTGGTAATTGAAATGATTTACACAGTTACCTAGGGCGGCGTCCCATCAGATTCACTCACGCTTTTACCAATCGTGCAAACACGTGTTCACAATCAGAAACACTTGATGACAGTTGTGTTGCATTGCATTTGCTTCTGATGAAGAATAGAACTTTTCATCTTCTGATTCTGGTCGCTGATTTTGACTACCATTCTTTAGAACTGATCTAGTTCTGATAGGATCATCTTTCTTTCCAAGAATCACATCTTCTGAGTGAGCTGAGGTGAGTCTAGAAGATCTTCTGACTGTTGGCTCTTCAGAAATTCTGAGATTCTCTAAAGATGCAGCAACTTGATCTTCTGATTCTTTGTGTCATACCCCAAAATTTGCCCATACTATTTCTCCTATTCAAATTCAAATCAATATACAAAGTTCCAAGACACACTCTCCTATACAAGGCTCTAAAACTAGGGTTTGGTCTGCTCAAAGGAAAATCAGTGAATCAATGACTCCAAGGCATCTCATATGGCTCAATATAGCTCCCATCATCTCCATGACAAATATCAAGTCTCATCTCAAAAGATTGGTCACTCAATTGTTCAAAAAATCAACAGACGACTAGGTTAACCTATGAGTCAACTGCGGTCAAAGTAAAGTCAAAAATCCTGATTTTTTGTCAAGATCCTCATATTGAAGTATCATTCACCATTTGATCAAAAATTGATCATGGTTCATCAAGGAAAGATCAAAAGTCAACAAATCAAAAAGTTTCTAAATTAGGGTTTTGTATAGGAAAAGTCAACTGAACTTTGACCAGCCATAACTCTCACATGGAACCTCCAAAATTTTCCATCCAAAGCTCATCTTGAAGGAAATTGGATTCTCTACAAAATTGTCTCTCACATGGCAAGGCTAAAAATGCTTAGTTTAAGAGATATGGACCAAAACATTACAGGTCCTTTTCAAAAGTCAACAAAAGAACATTTTTTTTCAAAAGGACACACAAGGAGCATGGAAAATTATTTTGACATGGGACTAAAAACACTGGTTAGAGGACTCTCCAAGGTTTCCAAAAAGGCCTAGAATTCCTCCATATCTTAAAAATTGAGGGAGATATGCCTTGTCAAAGTCTGTCGATTTTAAGAGGAAAATATGAACTAAAAGGGCTTCAAAATGAATTTCTTTGCAAAGGGGCCCAATATTTTATGACCCAATCTTGCTATACAAGTCATCTAGAAGCTCCAATCTCCATGCCACGAATTATTGATGATTAATTGATTTTATATGAATTTTTATTCATTAAAAAGTCAATATTAATCAAATATTTGGAAAGAAAATAGAAAAGATTGATTTTATTTTGGTTCTAACCAAACTAAATCATCATTTAAGTGCTATTATTAATATAATTTCGTGCAAGACATTATTGAAGAAAAAAGATTGAAATTGGAGCAAGTTTAGAAAGTTTGAATTCAAAGTTCAATCAAATTTCTATCAAGCAAATCACCAAGATTTTTCCTAGTTTTATAACCCTAAATGCTTCTATTATATAAGAACAACAAGTGCAGATCCCTAGGGAGGTTTTTTTTACACGGTTTTGCAGCCAGAGAAACCTTAGTGAATCTTGCAAAATTCTCCAAAAAAATCAACATCGTACTCTGAACTACAGCGAATTTCAAAGCTTGTTAAGGGTTGATTTTGCATCTTGGATGTTTGCTGAAGACGTTTGAATCATCTGCAAGGTCGCACACGTCCAATATCATCGCTATATCGCCCACGGTTTGTCTTAAAAAACTTTGAGATCAAACTCATGCATACATGCACTTTCAATAGATTTTGATCATATATTCATGGTTAGAATGATGTTATGATGCTTTCTGGATCGTTTAATTTAATTATAAGTGCAGGTTAAAGAATCCACCATGATTAGGGTTCTTGAGCTTCAATTTGGGAATTCTGGATTGAGGTTAAATTGGGCCAAATTAAGAACACTATCATATTCAGCTTGCAATTTATGATCGAACCATGTAATTATTCGTTATTTATATGTTGTGTGGTGTGAGATGATTATTCGCAGGGTTTGGCTACGGACATAGGGTAGCAAGATCGTAGCAATTTCGTGGGCAAAATAACCAGGCTGAAGGAGGAAGATGAAGGGCCTGGGCGCGATATTTTTTTATTCAAATTTTCTTGTTTTCGCATCTATCATATTATATTTTTTTCATTTTAATAACAGCTAGACAGCGTAGCGTGGGTGGAAAGAGGCGTTTTGGGCAAACCAAAGAACCTGGGTTCGATCCCCAGTTCTTACAATATTTTTTAACAACTCAACTGATTGCAGATCCAGTACACCTCATGCACGAGCGCCTATCGTAGGCCTTCATTGGGAACCTTTAGATCTCTTCCCAAGCCAGATCTAACGCATATGAGGATGAAGGACCACCATGAGGACTTAAACACACCCCCACAGGATCGAAAGTTAAGCCCTTTTTCTTTTATTTTTTCTTCTATTAATACAAAATTAGTTTTTGTTTTGTTTTCTTATTTATTATTATATATGTTTTGTCTAAATATTTCTTATACATATAAATCTCTTAAAAAATATTTTTTTCTTTTAGACATAATAGATAAAATACTTATTTATTTTTACTAAATAATTTTAATTACTTCCCATTGATTTTAATAAATTATTTGTATAAGTAAGTTGCTTTATGAATTGATCCAAATATATTAAGGTCATTTATTTAATCGAAACCTTATTTTCACTGATTTAATTAATTAGGTTGAAAACCAATAATTAAATAATTCGACTTTATTTATTCTATTAATCATGGTTAACTTTTACCCTAATTAGGGATTACGAAGATCATTCCATACACTAAGATATTTATATTTCTTGTGCCTTTTTTCAGGTTACTTTTCAAGTACCTTCCGACTACATGCCATGCCCTTCACAAAGCTAAGTGCCTTATTCATTTCATTCTGAAAGTCTATTTTGTTTTCCTTTTTTTTTAGGGTTTACCCTTTTAATCTTTTTTGAGCTGTGCATACATTCACCTATTATCTGCCTTTGCCTTTGCCATTTTTCAGGGTTAACCCCGAGCTTCCTCCGACTGCCAACCATACCAGATCAAATTCAAAGCTAAGTACCCATTTACTTATCTTATTATTTTCTTTTTACCTTCTTATTTTAGGGTTAACTATGATTGCCTTCGAACCGATAAAGCACTCACCCCTTCTTTTGTTTATTCTTTCTTTTCCAATCTTCAGGGTTTGTCAATTGCCAAAGCTACGAGTATCGGTAACCCTAAACCCTAAACTATTTTTAATTACATTTTGTTTATTATCCCGCTGGTTACAATTCCCCTCTCCTCCGCTGGTTTCATTTTCCCCTTCCCCATTACTGTTAATATTTATTGCGTGGTTAGTAATCCTAGGGAGTGCAAGTCTGTAATTAATTAGAATCACCTAATTACAAGATAATTTTCTGAATAAAATCACGTGATTGTTGCACCCACGCACACTTTTGGGGTAACCTCTCTGTTGCCTGTTGCCTTGTTGCCTGTTGCCTTGTGTTTTTTTGCAGAATAGCCATGTCCCTCGAATACGAGGATACCTCAGCCATACTGCCTCGATACAAATAAAGGTCATAAGTCCCTAATGATGCTGCCTTCGATACACTAATATGACCTCGACCCTCGAAAGTTGCCTACGAAAAAGGCTAAGGTATCTTCTGGCTGCCTACGAAAAGGTTATTCTGATCCTTCCCTTTAGACTACCTGCCTTCTCTATGGCATGGGACAGTTTTAAGGCGAACGATAACTCGACGACCCTTCAACCTCCAAATGAAAGGCTTCCTGCCCTCTTATGGCAAGGATAGACCCTTTCACCCTGAAAGGCTAAAAGAACCTCTTTTTCAAAACTATAAGGTAATTGCCCTTAATTGCTTTGCCTTGCTCTAAACTTTTCTATATTCTTTCTCATAATTCTTCAAAAATGTCTACGCTCATTTACGAGCTAAAGTCCACTTTTCTTCTTCTTCTACATTTCTTTTCAAAACGAGCAAAGCAACTAAGAGCCCATGGAAAACCATGGATGCAAAGGGTGCCTTACACCTTCCCTTTGCATAATTACCCCCCGAACCCTATTTTATTTAAAAGGTTTTTTCCTGTTTCTTTTAGCCTTTCTAACTTGTTTGGATAAAATAAAAGTCGGTGGCGACTCATGCTTTACCTCAACATCTCGATAAAAAGTCAGTTCACCGTATTACAGAACTGGCGACTCTGCTGGGGACTTTCGATTAAAAGAGGGGTTACCTTAAAATTTTAGGAATCACTTAAATGTTTTCTATTGTTTGCTTTGTTTGTTTTATTTTTCAGGGGCGTTTTGGGAATTAAATGAAGGACGAATCCTATTCCCGGATTCAAGAACACTTAAGATTAGGAGTGGCATAGTCATGGCGACCTCTTTCACATATGTGGGAGATGAGTCAATATGAAGTTCACACTTGAGTTAGGACTCCATAGCATATGCACACCTTTCTCAAATGAGGGGGGTCTATGTATGTGTCTACGGGTGCGCCGGAGCTCAAGGACCTTTAGTTACCCTTAACCCATCTTGACCTTTAGGAACGTAGTGGGGGGACTACTCTTGACAAATGTTAAGAACTAGTCGCTACCCGATGCTACAATTCAGATAGGTTCTTTCTCAAAGTATCATTGCATGGTGCAAATGCATCATGTCCGAGGGTGCTTTAGAAGGGCTGACAATTCTGGATAACTTGTAGAACTTGTTGCTGAAATCTCCTTATCCATAGAAATGCCCTTGGGAAGGACACCTGATCAAACTCCATGCAAGCCTTAAGCCAAAAATTGTGTGATTTGTGTGGATTTGTTTTTCTGTGAAACATCATGCATACATGCATTCATGACATGACTAACCCATCTCAAGGAGAAAAAGGTCTTTTAACCATAATTTGTTTTGTAGGTTATTTGAATATGGGAATTCTCATCCGAAAGCCTTTCTTCCTCAATTTCAAGAAAGTACCTACTACATTGAGACTCTTATGTGATGATATTACTGGTTCTCTCGTTCTTTCCGAGCCTCTCAACAAACTGATAAGCTTAATGCGAACCAAAGTGGATGAAGCTCTCCTCAACTCTATGATGCAGTTTTATGATCCTCTTCTCCATTGTTTTACTTATAGAGATTTTCAACTGGTACCTACGTTGGAAGAATTTTCTCATATAATGAACATCCCCATACCTGATCAAATCCCTTACAATGGTGAGGAAGGAGGTCCTAAGTTAGAAGACATTGCTGCTGCTTTACACCTGCCAAGATCAGAAATCAACGAGGTTTGGATCAATAAAAGAGACTATTCTGGGATACCCATGGATTTCTTATGCGAGAAAGCCAAGATCTTTGCTGAAGCTCTAAGCATGGATGCCTTGGAAAGTGTTCTAACTCTGTTGATATATGGACAAGTTCTGTTTCACCGTTGCGACAAAGTTGTTGATAGGGCTGCTATCAAAATCTTCCTTAGCAAGAATCCTGTTCCTACTCTACTTGGCGATCTATTGCATTCCATCAATGCCAGAGTGACAAAGAGACGAGGTTGTGTTCTAGGATGCATTCCCCTCCTGCATAAGTGGTTTATTTCTCACTTACCCCGATCAGCAATAAAGAATGAAGAAGGTTTAACTTGGATCCAGAGGATTATGAAACTTTCATATGATGACATCATTTGGTATCCAAAAGAGTTAGAGGGAGTTCAGTTATTTGATCACTGTGGAGAGTTTCCTAATGTGCCTCTTCTTGGCACCCAAGGAGGAATTACTCATAATCCTATACTTGCTCGACATCAGTTTGGTTTTGCTCTGAAAGATAAGCCTCGCTCCATATATCTTAGTGCGAAAAGTTTTGACCATGGTTCAGGTACAACCGAAAGGAAGAAGCGTTTCATTAAAGCTTGGTACGAAGTAAAAAAGGTAGGTGCAAGAGATTTGGGAACAAGGGACCGTACTCCTTCAGATCTTTACTTTAAATGGATTTATGACCGAGTCGTCGAGTTTGGCATACCATATCCATCTGACACACCTGTTGTTCCAAGAATCACTCCTCCAGAGGTTCACGTAGAAGTGGAGCCTTATATACCCGCTCCGAACGAAGACCTTGCTGCCACCGTTGCTCATTTAAGACAAGAAAAGGCTGATCTTGAAAAGCGTCTACAAGAGGTTGAGGCAGAAAAAGCAGTATTAGTGGCTAATGCTAAAGAACGAGATAGCATGCTTGACTATTTCTCTCGCAAGTGGAAGATTGAAGACTTTATCTCACCTGATCAAATACAATCATGGGAGCGAGAGATTGATAGGCTTATTCAAGAAAAGAACGAGATGGTCAAGGCCCATAAAGAAGAAATCAGAGGATTGAAGAGGAAGCGCCGACTTGAAGAATGATTTCTTTTATTTTATTTATTATTTCTTTAGTATTTCCTTGATGTCACTTCAAAAACATATAATACATTGGTTTCTAATTAAAATAATTAATTTTTTTTGTTTCTATTTTTTTTTAAATGTGTTAAAAAGCCTTTAACTCCTTGAGAACATTGCATATGCATAATCATATCATTCATAAACATCGCATCATAGGTTCCATAAAAACAAATGCCTCATCTTCCCGCTGTTTATTTCAGCAAGGAAATGGATCTCGAACAATCTGTCAAAAATCTTCAAGCTCAGAATAACCAGTTCTAGAAAATAATCTTTTACTTGGCCAAGGGGCAAGAAGAATTAAAGGCACTTCTGGCCGAGAAGGAGAAGGACCAACAAAGGGAGCAAGGTGTGCAAGATAAATGGAAATCCAAACCTAAGCGGTCATTCACTCCGTTACCCATGCCGCTGTCTCAAGCTCTGCAACAACTGCTCAATCAGAACTTGATAACTCTATTGCCTCCATATTCATTTCCTACTAATCCCGCTCCTGGGTATAAGTATCATGCGAGATGTGCTTATCATTCGAATAGTCTTGGTCATGATACAGAAGATTGTGGACCGTTGAAACACAAGATCCAAGACCTCATTGATGACAAGATCATTGACTTCAACTCACCTGAGGAACCTCATATGGCTAATGCTGGGTACAATCGGAAAGGTCGCAATGAACCCAACCAATCTGTGGGGACAATTCTGATCTCTACACCAGTTCCTCAACAAAGACGCAAGTCAGATGCACCTAGGCGTCAGTTCACAAAGATCAATATGACGCTGGCTCAGGCATTACGACACTTGTTGAAGTCAAAGTTGATTACTTTGAAGGACCCTCCGAGGAACCCTAGTACTTCTTCTTCTCGTTATAATCCTAATGCAAGGTGTGCATATCACTCTAATAGTCCTGGACATGACACCGACAATTGCTGGACATTGAGGAACAAGATTCAAGATATGATCGATGCTGGTGAAATTGAATTCCCTCATCCCAAGACTCCTGTAGTGATCACTGCTCCCATGCACAATCACGACAAGACTGATTAATGTCAGAGTGGATGAACTTTAGATCATTAGATTTACTTTCATTTGCAATTTCTATTCTGTTTGTTTAAACATTCAAATTATGATAGACACTATCTGTTTTAATAATCATCATCAGTGCATTGCATATGTTTGTCTTGAATAAATTATTTCGTTATCACTCATTTTAAATTATGTCTTTATTCTGAATATGTTTTTGTGATACTCAACTCTTGCTAAAGTTGTATACCTTTTGAGGGAGGATGACGAAAACGATACCGCAACCTCATACAGTATGCTTTTGAACAGACTATGCTGACGATGTATAGGCATTGTTTCAATTCCTAAACAGTGGAGATATAAGGATGTTAATCCCTCGTCAACCCCTTTGAGTCTAAGAAGTAGAAGTTTCTTTCTTGTACTAATTAAAAACCCTTGATCATAACCTGGGGCAGGGTAGTTCTCAGTTAATTTGGCTGTGCATTCTATTTTAAGAGAATCATTCAGTACACCTTTCAACAAAGGTTTCAATCACAAGCGTTCATCCGCACACATCAAAGAAGTGTTGGAGATGTCAATCAAAAGCCAATGATGGTTCATCGATCATTAAGCAAGGCAGTCAATATCTTTCAAAAAGAAAAAAAAATGAATGAAAAAACATATATACAAAGAAAAGCCTGCTATGTCAAAAATCAAAAAGATGACTTAGGCAAAAATCAAGGCATCCCGCTGACTGTAAGCTCGAAATAGACAGTTCAGGCAAAAGTTAGGGATATCAAAAAGATGAAAAAGAGAAGTCAATAAATTCCCGAACAACACAATGTTGTGACTACCAAAAGGAAGAAGTGACTGCTATCTCAAAAGTTCTCTTTGCTCGTGAACCATCATCATTATCAAAGGTGCAAATCCAAAAGTCTCTTGGAACCTGAATGCATAAGTTGAATTAACTGAGCTTAGGAATGAAGATCATCGCGAAGAGGGGTGGGTACAAATAAATTTTGAGCCTTTATCCTTTGTTTCTTAAACCGTAAACCAAGCCACGTTACAACCCTTGAAAGTCCTAATTGATGCATGGTTAGTTCGAAAGCATACTGTCACCAAAAAGGTATCCTGACTCCTTAAGGTTTACCACAAATGCTGAGTTGATATTTCTTTTTTTTACAAACATCATGTTTTTATAAGTATCATGCTTTTACATCTCCAGTTTTAATGTTTTTCAACAAACTCAAGACAGACATATGCATTGCATCTCATGAATTCATTATTAAACATATTCTGCTACATAATTTCAAATGTTAGCAGCAGAAAGAATTTGCACAGGGTACAACTAATGACTGAAAGTTATCTCGACAGACAATTATGTATACAAGGGGCATGACACGTTTTGCCCAATCAATCTGGGGCAATCAAGTTAAGATCCCGAGAATCTCTCAAAGATACCAAAGCAATCAGGGGCATGCATCCAAGTAGATATGAAGCTACTTCCCAATCAACATGGGGCATTGCCTTGGGCCTATGACTACTAGGGGCATGTCGCCCATAGCGCACATCTCACAAAATCCTCGCAAGGCGAATCTTTTCAAAAGTTCCTACTAACAGGGGCAAATCTATGCAAGTCCAGTTTCGACATCTTGATCAATACTCAGTGGTGTGTCCTAATGAAATCCAGGAATGGTAGTTACTATAATACTGGGGGCAACTTTCACCCATGTCTCCCCACAGAGCCGGGTTCACAAGATCATATCCCTACAGAGTAATCATTAAGAAGATATCTTCAAACGCTCTCGACAAAGACATGGCTCCCCAACAAAATTTACACTGCTGGTTCTCCAACACTTTGCTCTTCTCCAACATGGTTTATTAATATCTCTAATCCCCAATCAGGGAACATCAAGTTACTGAT
Source organism: Vicia villosa (assembly GCF_029867415.1). Taxonomy (NCBI): domain Eukaryota; kingdom Viridiplantae; phylum Streptophyta; class Magnoliopsida; order Fabales; family Fabaceae; genus Vicia; species Vicia villosa. Next base: position 392,503 of record NW_026705454.1, on the reverse strand, counting down.
CATCCCCAAGCAGAAATCATAAACCCCCAGCTGAGCATCTTTAAAACAAGATCAGACATCAAAATCACAAAGGCATAGAGATTTATTTTCTCAATCAAGACAACATAAATCATATTCACATATCATATGTCATAAACGTATTCATACATTGCATACATTACCTCATAATGAATTCATCCATAACATACAAAGTTTCTCATTTATTTTGAGGGACTCATTTCATAATACATGCATCATGACATTGCATAAAGACTAACTATACCTATTGCAAGATACAGGTATAGACAAATGAACGAAATCTCCAACTTTCCAAGATCTAATTCAGCTACTACGAATGGTACTGACACGGTCAACGCTCGAAGACCTAATTCATTTACCACGAACGGTAATGACACGATCATTTTCAAAGATCTAATTCAGTTACTACGAACGGTACTGACACGGTCAACGCTCAGAGATCTAATTCTATCATCACGAACGGTGTAGACACGATCAATGACCGACTAAGTCTAATTCAGCTACTACGAACTGTACTGACACGACAAAAGATCTAATTCAGTTACTACGAACGATACTGACACGGTCAACTCTCAGAGATTTAATTCTATCATCACGAACGGTGTGGACACGATCACTGACCTTCCCAGTCTAATTCAGTTACTGTGAACAGTGCTGACACGAAAAGAGAATCTAATTCTATCATCACGAACGATGTAGACACGATTATCTCTCCAAGATCTAATTCGGTTACTACGAACGGTGCTGACACGATCAACCTTTAAAGAATCTAATTCTATCATCACGAACGGTGTAGACACGATCATCTTTCCAAGATCTAATTCAGGTATTACGAACGGTACTGACACGATCAACTTTCAGAGATCTAATTCCATCATCACGAACGGTGTGGACACGATCAACTGCTTCTAAAGTCTAATTCGGTTACTACGAACGGTGCTGACACGACAAGAGATCTAATTCTATCATCACGAACGATGTAGACACGATCATCTTTCCAAGATCTAATTCAAGTATTACGAACGGTACTGACACGATCAACTCTCAAAGATCTAATTCATTTACTACGAACAGTAATGACCCGATCAACACTCAAACAACTACTTCTCAAACACTCCAAACATAACCTAATGCATGATTTACTGGATGGCATCTTCAAGCCCATCCCCATCATACACCTGGATGGCATCTTCAAGCCCATCTCCGACAAAGGTCCCTACTTCAGCAAGGGCAAATTTCTTGGTATTCTAGTGTTCAATCATCTTCCACCTTTAGATACCGACTGACATACAAACCACTCTACATCTTCAGGTTTAAGATAATTGAAGATGCCATCCAAAATTGTCATACCCCAAAATTTGCCCATACTATTTCTCCTATTCAAATTCAAATCAATATACAAAGTTCCAAGACACACTCTCCTATACAAGGCTCTGAAACTAGGGTTTGGTCTGCTCAAAGGAAAATCAGTGAATCAATGACTCCAAGGCATCTCATATGGCTCAATATAGCTCCCATCATCTCCATGACAAATATCAAGTCTCATCTCAAAAGATTGGTCACTCAATTGTTCAAAAAATCAACAGACGACTAGGTTAACCTATGAGTCAACTGTGGTCAAAGTAAAGTTAAAACTCCTGATTTTTTGTCAAGATCCTCATATTGAAGTATCATTCACCATTTGATCAAAAATTGATCATGGTTCATCAAGGAAAGATCAAAAGTCAACAAATCAAAAAATTTCTAAATTAGGGTTTTGTATAGGAAAAGTCAACTGAACTTTGACCAGCCATAACTCTCACATGGAACCTCCAAAATTTTCCATCCAAAGCTCATCTTGAAGGAAATTGGATTCTCTACAAAATTGTCTCTCACATGGCAAGGCTAAAAATGCTTCGTTTAAGAGATATGGACCAAAACATTACAGGTCCTTTTCAAAAGTCAACAAAAGAACATTTTTTTTCAAAAGGACACACAAGGAGCATGGAAAATTATTTTGACATGGGACCAAAAACACTGGTTAGAGGACTCTTCAAGGTTTCCAAAAAGTCCTAGAATTCCTCCATATCTTAAAAATTGAGGGAGATATGCCTTGTCAAAGTCTGTCGATTTTAAGAGGAAAATATGAACTAAAAGGGCTTCAAAATGAATTTCTTTGCAAAGGGGCCCAATATTTTATGACCCAATCTTGCTATACAAGTCATCTAGAAGCTCCAATCTCCATGCCACGAATTATTGATGATTAATTGATTTTATATGAATTTTTATTCATTAAAAAGTCAATATTAATCAAATATTTGGAAAGAAAATAGAAAAGATTGATTTTATTTTGGTTCTAACCAAACTAAATCATCATTTAAGTGCTATTATTAATATAATTTCGTGCAAGACATTATTGAAGAAAAAAGATTGAAATTGGAGCAAGTTTAGAAAGTTTGAATTCAAAGTTCAATCAAATTTCTATCAAGCAAATCACCAAGATTTTTCCTAGTTTTATAACCCTAAATGCTTCTATTATATAAGAACAACAAGTGCAGATCCCTAGGGAGGTTTTTTTTACACGGTTTTGCAGCCAGAGAAACCTTAGTGAATCTTGCAAAATTCTCCAAAAAAATCAACATCGTACTCTGAACTACAGCGAATTTCAAAGCTTGTTAAGGGTTGATTTTGCATCTTGGATGTTTGCTGAAGACGTTTGAATCATCTGCAAGGTCGCACACGTCCAATATCATCGCTATATCGCCCACGGCTTGTCTTAAAAAACTTTGAGATCAAACTCATGCATACATGCACTTTCAATAGATTTTGATCATATATTCATGGTTAGAATGATGTTATGATGCTTTCTAGATCGTTTAATTTAATTATAAGGGCAGGTTAAAGAATCCACCATGATTAGGGTTCTTGAGCTTCAATTTGGGAATTCTGAATTGAGGTTAAATTGGGCCAAATTAAGAACACTATCATATTCAGCTTGCAATTTATGATCGAACCATGTAATTATTCGTTATTTATATGTTGTGTGGTGTGAGATGATTATTCGCAGGGTTTGGCTACGGACATAGGGTAGCAAGATCGTAGCAAATTCGTGGGCAAAATAACCAGGCTGAGGGAGGAAGATGAAGGGCCTGGGCGCGATATTTTTTTATTCAAATTTTCTTGTTTTCGCATCTATCATATTATATTTGTTTCATGTTAATAACAGCTAGACAGCGCAGCGTGGGTGGAAAGAGGCGTTTTGGGCAAACCAAAGAACCTGGGTTCGATCCCCAGTTCTTACAATATTTTTTAACAACTCAACTGATTGCAGATCCAGTACACCTCATGCACGAGCGCCTATCATAGGCCTTCATTGGGAACCTTTAGATCTCTTCCCAAGCCAGATCTAACGCATATGAGGATGAAAGACCACCATGAGGACTTAAACACACCCCCACAGGATCGAAAGTTAAGCCCTTTTTCTTTTATTTTTTTTCTATTAATACAAAATTAGTTTTTGTTTTGTTTTCTTATTTATTATTATATATGTTTTGTCTAAATATTTCTTATACATATAAATCTCTTAAAAAATATTTTTTTTCTTTTAGACATAATAGATAAAATACTTATTTATTTTTACTAAATAATTTTAATTACTTCCCATTGATTTTAATAAATTATTTGTATAAGTAAGTTGCTTTATGAATTGATCAAAATATATTAAGGTCATATATTTAATTGAATACTTATTTTCACCGATTTAATTAATTAGGTTGAAAATCAATAGTTAATTAATTCGACTTTATTTATTCTATTAATCATGGTTAACTTTTACCCTAATTAGGGATTACGAAGATCATTCCATACACTAAGATATTTATTTTTCTTGTGCCTTTTTTCAGGTTACTTTTCAAGTACCTTCCGACTACATGCCATGCCCTTCACAAAGCTAAGTGCCTTATTCATTTCATTCTGAAAGTCTATTTTGTTTTCCTTTTTTTTAGGGTTTACCCTTTTAATCTTTTTTGAGCTGTGCATACATTCACCTATTATCTGCCTTTGCCTTTGCCATTTTTCAGGGTTAACCCCGAGCTTCCTCCGACTGCCAACCATACCAGATCAAATTCGAAGCTAAGTACCCGTTTACTTATCTTATTATTTTCTTTTTACCTTCTTATTTTAGGGTTAACTATGATTGCCTTCGAACCGATAAAGCACTCACCCCTTCTTTTGTTTATTCTTTCTTTTCCAATCTTTAGGGTTTGTCAATTGCCAAAGCTACGAGTATCACTAACCCTAAACCCTAAACTATTTTTAATTACATTTTGTTTATTATCCCGCTGGTTACAATTCCCCTCTCCTCCGCTGGTTTCATTTTCCCTTTCCCCATTACTGTTAATATTTATTGCGTGGTTAGTAATCCTAGGGAGTACAAGTCTGTAATTAATTAGAATCACCTAATTACAAGATAATTTTCTGAATAAAATCACGTGATTGTTGCACCCACGCACACTTTTGGGGTAACCTCTCTGTTGCCTGTTGCCTTGTTGCCTGTTGCCTTGTGTTTTTTTGCAGAATAGCCATGTCCCTCGAATACGAGGATACCTCAGCCATGCTGCCTCGATACAAATAAAGGTCATAAGTCCCTAATGATGCTGCCTTCGATACACTAATATGACCTCGACCCTCGAAAGTTGCCTACGAAAAAGGCTGAGGTATCTTCTGGCTGCCTACGAAAAGGCTATTCTGATCCTTCCCTTTAGACTACCTGCCTTCTCTATGGCATGGGACAGTTTTAAGGCGAACGATAACTCGACGACCCTTCAACCTCCAAATGAAAGGCTTCCTGCCCTCTTATGGAAAGGATAGACCCTTTCACCATGAAAGGCTAAAAGAACCTCTTTTTCAAAACTATAAGGTAATTGCCCTTAATTGCTTTGCCTTGCTCTAAACTTTTCTATATTCTTTCTCATAATTCTTCAAAAATGGCTACGCTCATTTACGAGCTAAAGTCCACTTTTCTTCTTCTTCTTCTACATTTCTTTTCAAAACGAGCAAAGCAACTAAGAGCCCATGGAAAACCATGGATGCAAAGGGTGCCTTACACCTTCCCTTTGCATAATTACCCCTCGAACCCTATTTTATTTAAAAGGTTTTTTCCTGTTTCTTTTAGCCTTTCTAACTTGTTTGGATAAAATAAAAGTCGGTGGCGACTCATGCTTTACCGCAACATCTCGATAAAAAGTCAGTTCACCGTATTACACTTTGCTTCTGAGATTTCCAGCTTCTGAAACTTTGCTTCTTGGTTCTACAGCTTCTGATATATCAATATCTATATCTGCAAAATTCTCAAACTGCTTTGGCTTTTCAAGACCAAGCTTATCATCAAATCTGATATTGATTGATTCTTCTACAACCAATGTTTCAGTATTGTATACTCTGTAGCCTTTAGAGCGTTCAGAATATCCAAGAAGGAAACATTTTTGTGCCTTAGAATCAAAATTACCAAGATGATCTTTAGTATTCAGAATGAAACAAACACATCCAAAAGGATGAAAATATGAAATGTTGGGCTTTCTGTTCTTCCACAATTCATAAGGAGACTTATTTAAAATAGGTCTTATAGAGATTCTATTCTGAATATAACATGCAATTTTTATTGCTTCTGCCCAGAAGTGCTTAGCCATATTGGTTTCATTGATCATGGTTCTGGCCATTTCTTGTAGAGTCCTATTCTTTCGCTCTACAACTCCATTTTGCTGTGGAGTTCTAGGGCAAGAGAAATCATGGGCAATACCATTTTCTTTGAAGAACTCCTCAAAGAATATGTTCTCAAATTCACCACCATGATCACTTCTGACCTTTATGATTTTGCACTCCTTCTCAGATTGAATCTGAGTGCAGAATTCAAAGAACACTGAATGAGACTCATCCTTATGTTTTAATAACTTTACCCATGTCCAGCGGCTATAATCATCTACGATGACTAATCCATATTTCTTCCCTCTAACAGATGCTGTTTTGACTGGTCCAAACAGATCAATGTGTAGAAGTTCTAACGGCCTTGAGGAAGAGACAACATTCTTAGATTTGAATGCAGGTCTGGAGAACTTGCCCTTCTGACATGCTTCACAAAGAGCATCTGATTTGTATTTCAGATTTGGGAGTCCTCTGACCAGATTTAGTTTGTTAATCTGAGAAATCTTTCTCAAACTAGCATGTCCTAATCTTCTGTGCCAGACCCATTGCTCTTCAGAAACAGACATAAGGCAAGTCACCTTCTGCTTCTCAAGATCTGAAAGATCAATCTTATAAATGTTGTTCTTTCTCTTGCCTGTAAATAGGATTGAGCCATCCTTCTGACTTACAGCCTTGCAAGACTTTTGATTGAAGATTATGTCATAACCATTGTCACTTAATTGACTTATGGACAATGCTAATCCTTCTACAAGAAGTACATTAGTTATGGAAGGAGAGTTACCAATACCTATGGTTCCAGAGCCAATAATCTTGCCCTTCTGATCTCCTCCAAACTTGACTTCTCCACCAGACTTAAGCACCAGGTCTTGGAACATAGACCTTCTTCCCGTCATGTGTCGCGAGCACCCAGAGTCCAGGTACCATGACATTTTGTGCTTTGTCTTCTTTGCTGCTAAGGATATCTGCAACAGAAATTATCTTCTCCTTAGGTACCCACAATTTCTTGGGTCCTTTCTTGTTAGTTTTCCTCAAGTTCTGATTGAACTTGGGTTTAGCATTATAAGTAACAGAAGGAACAACATGATATTCTTTAGGTTTGACAGCATGATATTTTTTAGGTTGTGTCACTTGCTTTTTGGTGTGAGTAGTGTTAAAGCTTTTGGCATGTGAAGTGAGCCTAATATCATGTGAGTGGCCATATTTGAACTGATCATACAATGGCTTGTATGTGATTTTCAAATCATCAACAGGTTCAAATTTGTGTGAGGTATCACCCTCATAGCCAAAACCAAACCTTTTGTTTCCAGAAACACCATATATCATAGAAGCAAGATGACTTCTGCCAATACTTCTAGATAGGAACTTTCTGAAGCTCGAGTCATATTCTTTCAGAATATGATTGAGACTAGGAATGGATTTTTCTGATTCAGAAGGAGATCCAATATCTTTGGATAATTTTAAAACTTTTTCCTTTAGTTCAGAATTTTCCACTTCCAGCTTCTTAGTTTCAAATTCAAATTGCTTTTTCAGCTTTTTGTATTTGATACTAAGATGAGCCTTGAGTTCCAGAAGTTCAGTTAAACTGGAAACTAACTCTTCTCTAGATAGTTCAGAAAATACCTCTTCAGAATCTGATTCTGATGTAGATTCTGATCCATCATCCACTGTGGCCATTAGTGCAATATTTGCTTGCTCTCCTTCAGAGTCTGATTCTGATTCTGATTCAGAATCATCCCATGTTGCCATAAGACCTTTCTTCTTATGAAACTTCTTCTTGGGATTCTCCTTCTGAAGTTTTGGACATTCATTCTTGAAGTGTCCAGGCTCATTGCACTCATGGCAGATGACCTTCTTCTTGTCAGATCTTCTGCCTCTAGAAGATTCTCCTCTTTCAGGCTTCTTTGAACTTCTGAAGCTCTTGAACTTCCTTTGCTTGCTCTTCCAGAGATGGTTTACCCTTCTGGAGATCATGGACAGTTCATCTTCTTCTTCTGATTCCGATTCTTCAGAATCTACTTCTTCAGCCTGAAAAGCGTTAGTGCATTTTTTATAATTAGATTTTAATGCAATAGACATACCTTTCTTCTAAGGTTCATTAGCATCCAACTCAATTTCATGACTCCTCAGAGCACTGATCAATTCTTCAAGAGATACTTCATTCAGATTCTTGGCAATCTTGAAAGCAGTCACCATAGGACCCCATCTTCTTGGCAAGCTTCTGATGATCTTCTTGACATGATCAGCCCTTGTGTATCCCTTGTCAAGAACTCTCAATCCAGCAGTTAGCATTTGAAATCTTGAGAACATCTTCTCAATGTTTTCATCATCCTCCATTTTGAAGGCTTCATATTTCTGGATCAAGGCAAGAGCTTTAGTCTCCTTGACTTGGGCATTTCCTTCATGGGTCATTTTCAATGACTCATATATGTCATAGGCAGTTTCCCTATTAGATATCTTCTCATATTCGGCATGAGAGATAGCATTCAACAAAACAGTCCTACACTTATGATGATTTTTGAATTGCTTCTTTTGATCATCATTCATTTCTTGTCTTGTAAGCCTTACGCCAGTAGCTTTCACTGGATGTTTGTAACCATCCATCAACAGATCCCATAAGTCACCATCTAAACCAAGGAAGTAACTTTCAAGTTTATCTTTCCAGTATTCAAAGTTTTCACCATCAAATACTGGTGGTCTAGTATAACCATTGTTACCATTTCCATTGTATTGCTCAGCAGAGCCAGATGTAGATGTGTTTGATGGATCTTCACCAGCCATTTTGACTTAAGCGTTTTTCTCTTCCTGAATTTTTTCTAAACACAGTTAAGTGCTTGCACCTTAGAACCGGCGCTCTGATGCCAATTGAAGGATAGAAAAACGCTTAGAAAGGGGGGTTTGAATAAGTGTAGCTTTAAAACTTGTAAGATAAAAACAATTTGCACAATGATTTTTATCCTGGTTCGTTGTTAACTAAACTACTCCAGTCCACCCCCTTGGAGTGATTTACCTCACCTGAGGATTTAATCCACTAATCACACGAGATTACAATGGTTTTCCACTTAGACAACTTCTAAGTCTTCTAGAGTATACTGATCACAACCTGATCACTCTAGGAACAATCTACTTAGATACCCTCTAAGAATTTCTAGAGTATACTGATCAACAACCTGATCACTCTAGTTCTTACAACTTAATGTAAACAAATTCTTTTAAGAGTTACAATGCTTCTTATAAAGCTATTATCACAACTGTGATTTTCTCTTAAGTTTAAGCTTAATCTCACTAATATATTACAACAGCAATGTAGTGAGGTTGAAGATGAAGTTTGAGAGCTTTTTGAATTTGACAGTGTTTCTGTATATTTGCGCAAGTGTTGTATTCAGCTTCTCATCAGAACTTCTATTTATAGGCGTTTGAGAAGATGACCGTTGGGAGCATTTAATGCTTTGCGTATTCCGTACAGCATTGCATTTAATGTTTCACTCTTTTCTCAACTACCTCGAGCCTTGCTTTCGCTGTGTCTACTGATGTTGCCTTTAATAGCTTTCAACGTTCCTTTTGTCAGTCAGCGTAGCCTGCCAGCTAGTACTTGCTTCTGATCTGATGTTTGTGTGAACAACGTTTGAATATCATCAGAGTCAAACAGCTTGGTGCAAAGCATCTTCTTGTCTTCTGACCTTGAAGTGCTTCTGAGCGTGATACCATGAGAACTTCAGTGCTTCTGCTTCTGATCTCAAGTCCTTCTGATGCTTCCATAGACCATGTTCTGATTCTGCTTGACCATCTTCTGATGTCTTGCCAGACCATGTTCTGATGTTGCATGCTGAACCTTCTGAGTCAGTGCTTATTGCGCTGATTTTGTGCATACTCTTTATATAATTCCTGAAATGGAAGTTGCATTGTATTAGAGTACCACATTATCTCATACAAAATTCATATACATTGTTATCATCAAAACTAAGAATATTGATCAGAACAAATCTTGTTCTAACACACATACCAAACTCATATCTCAAAATTGCTCAATTAATTCTAACTCCTTAACCATCATTGCCGACATATGCAAAGTCTTGCGACTCAAAGCATCGGCAACAACATTATCCTTTCCTGGATGATAATTCAAACTGAAATCATAATCTTTCAACAGTTCTAACCACCTTCGTTGTCTCATATTCAGTTCCTTCTGATCAAACAAATACTTTAGGCTCTTATGGTCGCTAAAGACTTCAAATCTAGAACCATAAAGATAATGCCTCCAAATCTTCAACACGAACACTACAGCAGCAAGTTCCAAATCATGTGTAGGATAGTTCTTCTCATGAACTCTCAACTGTCTCGATGCATAAGCAACAACTTTACCATTTTGCATGAGCACACCTCCTAAAACCATCTTAGAAGCATCACAATAGACCACGAACGATTCTTTCGGATTAGGCAATATCAAAATCGGTGTCGACGTCAACCTTTTCTTCAACTCAACAAAGCTCTCTTCACAAGAAACACCCCATACGAAAGCTTTACCCTTACAAGTCAACTTAGTCAACGGAAGGGCTAACTTAGAGAAATCTTCAATGAACCTTCTATAATAACCGGCTAATCCCAAAAAGCTTCGAACCTCGGTAGCCGACTTAGGAGTTTCCCATCTCAACATGGCATCAACTTTAGACGGATCCATGGCAATACCATCACTCGAGATGACATGCCCCAGAAAACTAACCTCTTTCAACCAAAACTCACACTTGGACAACTTAGCATACAACTTCTTCTCTTTCAAGACTTGCAATGCCAACTTCAAATGCTCAGCATGATCTGATTCTGATTTAGAGTAAATCAAAATGTCATCAATGAACACCACCACAAAACGATCCAGATACTCATGGAAAATGCGGTTCATGTACTCCATAAATACTCCAGGTGCATTAGTAACTCCGAAGGGCATCACGGAATACTCATAATGTCCATAACGTGTTCTGAAAGCCGTCTTCTGCATGTCCTCATCTTTCACTTTAATCTGATGGTAACCCGACCTCAAATCGATCTTGCTAAACACACGAGCACCAACCAATTGGTCCATCAAATCATCAATTCTTAGAAGTGGATACTTATTCTTGATTGTCACCTTATTCAGTTGACGATAATCAATACAAAGCCTCATACTTCCATCCTTCTTCTTAACCAACAACACTGGAGCTCCCCACGGTGACACACTAGGTCTCACGAACCTCTTCTCAAGCAGCTCTTCCAATTGCTTCTTCAATTCAGACAACTCTAAAGCAGACATCCTGTACGGTGCCATAGACACAGGTCTAGTACCAGGTACAAGATCAATAGAGAACTCAACTTCTCTCTCAGGCGGCACATCGAGAATTTCATCAGGGAAAACTTCAGGAAATTCACATACTACCTTCAACCTTTCTATTACAACTTGATTCTCAACAGACATCGAAGCAACCAACGCGAACACTTGAACATCTTCTTTCATCAACAAATGAAACTGTCTGGCCGATAACAACTCTAAGCTTTCCTCTTCAGGAGAAGAAAACCTCACAGACTTATCAAAACAATTAATGTGAACACGGTTATGCCCTAACCAGTTCATCCCCAAAATCACATCCAAACCTCTCAATGGAAAGCAAACAAAATCAACAAGAAAGTCTCTGTCGAAAATTGACACGGGACACTTAAGACACACAAGAGAAGTAGTCACCGATCCCTTAGCCGGAGTATCGACAACCATTTCTCCGTTCATAGCAGATAACACCAGACCCAATCTATCAACACAATCGGCAGATATAAAGCAATGCGTAGCACCGGTATCAATAATAGTAATCAAAGGAATGCTATTAATGAAACATGTACCTCTGATAAGTGAATCCTCACTAGTGGTCTGAGTTCCCGATAAGGCGAACACCTTCCCACTAGATTGTTCCTTCTTGGGCTTCTGACACTTGCTTCCAATATGGCCTTCTTCACCACAGTTGAAACACACCATATCCTTATGCGTACAATCAGATGATGCATGACCAAACTTCCCACAACGGCAGCATCTTCTAGCATCAGCGTTACACGACGTGCTCTTGTGACCAACCTTGCCACACTTGAAGCACACAATACCAGCAGGAGCATCTCCCCCACTAGTTCTCTTACCCTCAACCGCTTTCTGCTTGCCTTTTCCACTCGGAGCTTCATAAGGTTTACCACGACCTTGATAACCATTTCCCCTCTTCTCAGTTATCACACGATAATGAGCATTGTTGTCCTCTTCATAGATCCGACAACAATCAACCAAATCAAAAAAGATACAAATCTTCTGGTAACTAATAGCTTTCTTAATCTCCGGACGCAACCCATTCTCAAACTTAATGCACTTGGAAAACTAACCATTCGGCCCATCATAGTGTTGGTAAAACTTTGCCAACTCACCAAACTTAGCAGCATACTCCACAACAGATTTGTTCCCTTGACTTAGCTCAAGGAATTCAATTTCCTTCTTGCCACGGACATCTTCAGGAAAGTACTTCCTTAAGAACTCCATGCGAAACACAATCCAAGAGATCTCTTCACCACTCGCTTCCAATCTCCTACGAGTCTCTAGCCACCAATCATCTGCCTCAACTGCTAGCATATGAGTCCCATACCAAACCTTCTGTTCAGGAGTGCAGTCCATGACACGGAAAATCCTCTCAATCTCCTTAAGCCATGTCAATGCGCCATCAGGATCATAAGTTCCCTTAAACACATGAGGGTTATCTCTTTGGAAGGTAGCCAAACTTCGAGAAGCAGCACTCTCTCCACCATTCGGTTGGTTCTCCAAAGCTTGAGCCATTATTTCCAAAGCAGCAGCTATCGCATCATCATTCCTCCCAGCCATCACAAGTCTTCACTACAACACAAAAGCAATCAGCACAAACAACAATATACGCTTGTTAGACTACACTACGACACGACACATGGCCAGACAAGACCGACCTGCTCTGATACCACTAATGTAACACCCCAAATCTACCTCGCAATCAACAGGAATATCAGAGTACAAAATTTCAAGCAAATAGAACATAACGATTCGGAGTGTCACATTTTGAAACAACAAAATCACATACGTACATCATGCTCAATTACTTAGATACATAACACACATATAGGAGAACAATATCGAAATCATTAATCCTTGTCAGCTAATTAAGTACTTGCATCGCAGCGGAAAATCATATGTCAACAACAATACAACTCATAATATCACGGCCAAACACGGCACCATACATCTAAAAAGTCTCAGCATAACATAAGCACAAGGTTTAACAAGGATAAACACAAGAAGCCAAAACATAAACAAGTAATCCAACGTTCCCCGAGTGCTACGTATCAGAGCATCGACACACACCAACTCGAGCTATAGGTACACGACTACTCCGCGTCATTACCTGCACGTTACCAACAGAGGGTAACATTCAAACAGAAGGGGTAAGATATCATTCATTATAAAGAAGTGTATGATAATATTCAAAGCGGAGAAATAATCATACATCGGTCACCACTTCTCAACATATATCACTTACTACTATTCACATCATTAAACATCTTACCGACAACAATAATATCAATCTCAATTAAGGCATACATAGTCATTTATCACATATGATCAACGAAACCACCATCAAATCGACACAACATAACATTCATGTTATGCACACACAAACATCCAATTACGACTCGTCATACGACTTTACTTATGCAACTCAAACAATGCAAATGCATGTGGTACCATTGGAGTAAAACTCCCGTCTCAAACAATTGCCATTGGGTCGTCTCAAACATCCGCCACAAGGGCCGTCTCAAACATTTGCCACTAGGGCCGTCTCAAACAATGCAATGAATGTGAATCAATGATGCACATTCACAATCACACTTAACGACATAATCGACTCGAACAACATAATCTACGTAAACGACATGATCAACTTAAACGACATAATCGATTCCGGATATCCAATGTCAACAAAATCTAATTCAAGAAAGATTCCAAGAGTTTTCAAAGTTATACTAAGAATATTCAATAGAAAGACATCAATTAGGGCTTCACGTAGGTCCAAACGACACTTAAAAAGGAGTTACAGTTCAAAAGTTACATCATTTCAAAGTTTAGGAAAAGTTCTGCAAAACAGGGTTCGCGGCGCCAACAAAGTTCGCGGCGCGCACTGAGTGAATCAAATATTCCTGAGTTTCTGCCAACAAAGTTCGCGGCGCCAACTGGCGATTTTCAGAAATTCCCAAACACAGAAAACAGCATACGAAACCCATCCCAAATCCCTTAAACTTAACCCAATCAAGTTGGAAAACACCAACCATCACGAACAACAATAGAATACATGTTATAAACACAAATATAACACATATTATGGATCTTCTAACATCATAACATCATCAAACATCAATTAAAACACATTTCAAATCATAAATTCATGCATTTGTTCATAAACCCTAACATCTCTACCCACAACTTCCATGGATACAAACATACAATCAAATCCCACCCAAAACATCATCATACATCCCTTTAGCATGAAAGAATCCCACCCTTACCTTAGGTTTGGATTGAAGACAACTCTAGCTTCAATATTGATATTCCCCTCTTTCTCTTCACTCTACTCTTCTCTTCTTTCACAACTTTGTCAAAATGAGCTTCTAAGTCTAAAACCCCTAAAACCCTTGTTTTGTTTAACTTACTATCTTTCTCATTACTAATGGACCTTAAATCACACCCTACACTTACTAATGCTACCTTAAGCCCAATAACTCTCCTAATTTATTAACTTATATTATTTACGATAAAACCCCATAAATAATGCCAATATCGCACAAGCACTCAATTAACACATAATTTAGTAAAACAAAACACATATCATAACACGACATCATTAAATAAAACACGCAAACTAAAAACGGGCGTTACAGCAATCTTGTGAATTAAAGCTTGAATTTGTCATAGAGATAGTTTTGACACATAAGAAGTCATATGAAGTCCATTGGAGGTCCTGATTCATCCCTTTTCACCCAGAAATCCAAAACCCTAGTTTAGAAGCCTCTAATTAGGAGGGTGTGCATTTAGTCAAGTCTTGAGCCTTTGATATTCAAATGAGCTTGAGTATAAAAATGTGGTGGGCAAATTTTAGGGTATGACAGCTGCCCATGTTCAATCTTCTTGCACTTGAGGATGTAGATTGGCTTGTGTGCCTGTCGAAATCTGAAGGTGGAAGAGGATTGAACACTAGAATACCAAGAAATTTGCCCTTGATGATGTAGGGACTTTTTCAGAGATGGGCTTAGAGATGCCATCCAGGCAGAGTATTGTCGGAGATGAGTTTAAAGATGCCATCCGGATGTTGAGAGACTTGATTGAGATGGGCTTGAAGATGCCATCAAGCTTGATAAACTTGAGAGTCAGAATACATCGTACGTTAGATCATATCTTAAGGATATACTTAGGATGAGTCGTACGTTAGACTGAATCCACTGTATTAATAAGTGTCAAAGTAAGCCGTACGTTAGGCTATACTTTTTAGGACGAGTCATACGCTAGACTGGGTCCAGTTTACATTGTTAAATATCTGTAAAAGTCGTACGTTAGGCTGAAGGATGGGTCGTACGTTAGACCGGATCCAATTTGCATTGGTAAATGTCTGGAAAGCCGTGCGTTAGGCTGAAAGATGGGTCGTACGTTAGACCGGATCCGATTGTTTTGAGAATGGTCGGAATGCACCATACGTTAGGTGATATCCTAGGATGAGTCGTACGTTAGACTGAATCCTTTGTATTGAGAAGTGTTTGTTGGAGATTGATCGTGTCATCACCATTCGTAGTAACTGAATTAGGTCTTGTAAGGATGATCGTGTCTACACCGTTCGTGGTGATAGAATTAGATCTTGGAATATTGATCGTGTCAGTACCGTTCGTAGTATCTGAATTAGACTTTGGAAAGTTGATCGTGTCTACACCGTTCGTGATGATAGAATTAGATCCTTGAGAGTTGGTCGTGTCTTCACCGCTCGTGGTGATAGCATTAGATTCTTGGAAATAGAATACCATAACGGGTCATACATTAGACCATATATGATAGAGGACGTCAGAACGAGTAATGCATTAGACCATATCTGTTGGAGGGTGTCAGAACGAGTCGTACATTAGACCATATCTATTGAAGGATGTCAGAACGAGTCGTACATTACACCATATCTGTCAAAGGATGTCAGAACGAGTCATACATTAGACCATATCTGAGGAAGGATATCAGAACGAATCATACATTGGATCATATCTGATGGAAGACGTCAGAACGAGTCGTACATTAGACCATATCTGTTGGATAATGCCAGAACGAGTCATACATTAGACCATATCTTGACTGAGAATACCAGAACGAGTCATACATTAGACCATATCTAATAGAGAATGCTTGCTTGTTAGAGTTGATAAGTTATTTGATGAAGTTTTGGAATGTAAAGAGACTTGTCAGAATGAATCTTCAGCTTGATTATATCTGAGAGGAATGCTTTTCGAGATGGAACCTGAAAACAAAGTTAGAAATATGCAATGTCACGATGCATGGTATGTATTATGTAATGATTGGTTATGACTGATGTATGTATGTCAAATGTTGTCAATGACGATAGCAAATTGTAGTAGTGCTGGGCGGGGAGAATAAATCCTTGGCCGTTGTGAAGAATACGGAGTATAAATCTTCCATTGGGGATCTTTTGAATTCTGCTTGGGGATGAAAGCAATTTGAATGGTTGATTTTGATGTATCCTGATTGGGGATAAGAGAGATGAATAGAATCTCCGATGTTCCATCAGACTCAGCTCAACTGTGAGTGTCAACCTTTATGGAGATGGTGGATTTAGAGAAGAGATTATTCGAAGATAGCTTCCTGAGGACTACTCTGTGGGGATATGCTCCTGTGAAACAGGCGCTGTGGGGAGGCGTGGATGCCTTGAACATTGCCCCAGTGATTATAGTAACTGCCATTCCTGGACTTGTATTGATTTGAGACACACCAATGAGTATTGATCAAAGTGTCAAAACAGGCCTTGCATAGCTTTGCCCCAGCTAGTATGGACTTTGAAGAGATTTGCCTTGTGAGGACCTTCTGAGATATATACTATGGGTGACTTGCCCCTAGTAATCATAACTGAGGATGATGCCCCTGGTTGATCGGGAAATAGCTTTGAACCCACTTGGGTGCATGCCCCTGAGTGTTTGGCATTCTCGAGAGATTCTTGGAATCTTGACTCGATTGCCCCAAATTGATTGGACAAAGCATGTCATGCCCCTTGTATTCCCTGACTTCTAATTAACTGAGTCAGGTGTAAGAGATGTTGCTTCTGAAGTGGTTTGGTCTGTCGGGATAACTTTTAGTTATTAGTCGTACCCTGTGCAGATTCTTCCTGATGCTTACATTTGAAATTATGTAGCAGAATATCTTCAATAATGGATTCATGAGATGCAGTGCATATGTCTGTCTTGACTCTTGAAAACATTAAAACGAAAAAAGTAAAAGCGTGATATTCGTAAAAACTTGATATCAACTCAGCACTTATGGGAAACCTTAAGAAGTCGGGATACCTTTTTGGTGACATTATGCTTTCGAACTAACCATGCTTCAACTAGGACTTTCAAGGTTTGTAACGTGGCTTTGGTTCACGGTTTAAGAAACAAAAGATAGTGGCTCAAAGTTTATTTGTACCCATCCCAATCTTCGGTATGTTCTTCGATCCTATGCTCAGTTAAATTTGCATTTAAGTTCTTGCAGAGCTTGAAGTCGTAACATTGACATTTGGTGATGGTTGAAGCACCGAAATTTTATTTGAACAGGCAGTCATCCTTTTTTTTTGTAATATTTTATTTTGTCAAGGATTTGTAGTGACCTCTTTTTTGACTTTGTTATCCCTAATTTTGCCTGAACTGTTTATTTTGAGATTACAGTCAGCGGGATGTTTTGATTTTTTGATAAGTCTCCTTCATAGGTTTTGACTTAACAACTTTCTTTTTGGTGGATATTGAGTGTCATACTTAATGGTTGCGGGAACCCATCATTATTTGCAGAAAAGTCATATTGGCATAACTGAGTTAACTGAGTAACTACCCTGCCCCGGATTGTGATTAAGGGTTCAATTTACATATGAAAAAAAACTTCCACTCCTATGGCTCAAAGGGGTTGACTAGGGATTAACATTCTTATATCTCCACTATTTAGGAATTGAAACAATGCCTGTACATCGTCAGCATAGTCCATTCAAAAGCATACTGTATGAGGTCGCGGTATCGTTTTCGTCATCCTCCCTCGAAAGGCTCACATCTTAGCAGGAGTTGAATATCACAAAACAAAGTAAAACACAGTTTAAATAAGTGATAGCGAAATAATTTATTCGAGACAAACATATGCAATGCAGTGATGATGATTATTAAAACAGATAATGTCTATCATAAGTCGAATGTTCAAACGAGCAGAATAGAGATTGCAACTGAAAGTAAAACTAATGATCTTAAAGTCCATCCTTCTAGCCATCCACAATATTATCACTCTTGTTGTGATTAGGCATGGTTGCAGGAGGGTCGAACTCAATTTCCCCAGTGTCGATCATATCCTGGATCTTGTTCTTCAATGGCCAGCAATCATTAGTGTCATGTCCAATGCTGTCGGAGTGATAAGCATATCTCACATTGGGATTATGTTGATGAGATGAGGTATTAGGCTTCAGAGGAGGATCCTTCAAGGCAATCAACCCTGCTTTCAGCAACTGTTGTAACGCTTCAGCCAAAGTCATGTTGATCTTTGTGAATTGTCTTTTAGGTGCGCCTTGTTTACGCTGGTTGCCCTTTTGTTGTACCGGCACTTGATTAGAGGATAGGATTGCTCCAACAGTGTTGGATTCATTCCTCTTATTTTGCATCTTCTTTGTGGTATTAGAAGATGTAGCCACTTGAATTTTACCGTTTCGGATACTGCTTTCAACACGTTCCCCAGTCAGTATGAGGTCGGTGAAACCCGATGAGGAACTTCCCAGTAAGTGGCTGTAGAAAGGACCAGTTAGTGTACTCATAAACATATCAACCAATTCCCTGTCAGCTAAAGGAGGTTGAAATCTGCCTGCCATGTCTCCCCACTTCTGAGCATACTCTTTGAAGCTTTCTTAAAGACCCATAGACATACTTTGTAGTTGCATGCGGGTTGGCGCGAGATCAATGTTGTATTGGTATTGCTTGTAGAAAGCGGTTGACAAGTCTTCCCAGGTATGAATGTTGGCACCATCCAGTTGATAGTACCATTCGAGTTGGGTTCCAGATAAGCTCTCTTGGAAAAAGTGGATCCATAGCATCTTGTCAGCAGTATGAGGCTGAATTTTCCTCACATAGGATTTCAGGTGCAGTTTAGGACAGGGGACTCCAAAGGTCGGAGTCTTGAATTTCGGAGGAATGACAACCCCTGAGATGAGTCCTAGCTCTTCAAAATCCAACCCAGGTACCTTCTGAATCTCCATGGCTTTCATACGTTCTTCCAGCAGTTTGTATTTGTCATCAGGATGTTCGTCCTCATAGTAGTAGTCCTCTTCTTCCTCAGAGGGCTTGACAGAATCGTGGTTGCTTTTCACATCAATTTTGACACTAGCATCGTCCTTTTGTTCATCGTCATCCTCTTCGGGAACCTTGACTTCTTCGGCTTTCTTGGGTGGTCCTCGGAATCTTCTTCCCATGTTAAGGACACCCACGGATCTTCTAGTCTTTTTCTCTTTCTTGGTCAGAAGAGTTTTCATCACGTCTTGCCCCTTGGCCAAATTCAGAATCAGGGCTTGGAACTCAACATTCTGGGTTTGAAGGTCTTTGACTGATTGCTCGAGATTCATGATGCTAGAATAAACAGTGAGAGAGGATGAGAAACCCGTCATAGGGGACCTGTTATGCTCATATCCCTGATCTTTCTCGCGGGCATTATCTCAACATGGCACTCGATCGGCCAGCCAAAAACATCCCTAGAGTCCAATCTCAATGAGTGTAGCATCGAGTATCAACCGACTTCAGTCAGGAATCCAAAGCCAGCCATCACGCTACTTCCTATAGGCCAAAGTCAAGTTCAACTAGGGTTCTAAGGGCGAATTAGTGCTTAATGACACCACGCGGTAGCCAAATGTCTCATCGATCATATTCAAGGGCCATCAGGACAAACCAAAGCGTCGCACTAACGGTGGCCACCAGATCAACCATAACGATACATGTCGTACAGTCTCCTTGGTCTCTTTCCACATACCTAAGGTACACTAGATCCGGGTGTAGGATCTTTCACACAACAGAATACCCAAAACAAGCTTTAAAGATAAAGCAAACAAATCAGACAAGTGAAAACATTTAAGTGAATCCTAAACTTTAAGGTAACCTCTCTTTTTATTCGAAAGCGTCCCCAGCAGAGTCGCCAGTTCTGTAACACGGTGGGAGAACTGACTTTTTTTAAAATGTTGCGGATAGCAAGAGTCGCCACCGACTTTTATTTTATCCAATTGGAAAGGCAAAAAGAACAGGAAAGACCTTTGAAAAGACTTTGAGTTCGGGGGGTAGGTTATACAAAGGGAAGGTGTAAGCACCCTTTGTATCCATGGTTATCCATGGGCTCTTAATTGCTTAGCTCACTTATTTGTTTGAATTGTTTGAAAAGAAGTGCAGTGTGTGTTTAGAAAAAGATTTTGAATAAGGACTTTAGCTTGTAAATAAGCGTAGCCTTTTTGAATTGATTTGAAAAGGAGGTGTGAAACTTAATTTGAATTTGATTTGATTGTGAGCAAGCATTTAAGAACACCTACCCTAAGATTGTCTTTCTCGTTCTTTAAGTCTTTTGGGCGAAAGGGTCTATCCATACCATGAGAGGGCATGAAGTCTTTCAATTGGATGTTTAAGGGTCATCGAAATTATCGTTCACCATAAGACTGTCCCTACCATAAAGAGGGCAGGTAGTCTCGGGGAAGGATATAATAGTCATTAAGGCAACAGTAAGGATACCTTAACAATCGAAGGGACTATCACCATTTAATCGAGGGACGAGATCATATTTATCGTAGGCAAATCGAAAGGGACTATGATCTTTTATCGGAGGGAAATGGTGATTTTGAATCGAAGGAAGCAAGCTAAGGTATCCCTACATCCGGGGGACTTAACTATTTTTGATCGAAAGGCAGCATAAGAGGAGGTACCCTAAAGGTGAGTGTGTGAACAGTAAATATGAGTGTGTTAGATTCGGATATTTTATCTTGAAATTAGTGGGCTAACGGTTCAATTAACTGTTGTCACTCCCTATTTTACTAACCACGCAGTTAATATATTTAACGGAAAATAAAGTGCGGAAATTAAATCCTACGCTATTACAGGGCTTCGGGATTAGGGGGGGACATAACCAAAAATGGGAGATGCGGAGAGTAAAAGTGCGGGAAAGTAAAGCCCTAATTACTATTACATAAAAATCGAATAAGCGACCTATACATAATTTCTAGAATTTTAAATGAACAACTTAAATAAATAATTAAATATTACTGTAAACACGCATGCGAAAATCAATGGATTTGAGATGAGATGAGAAGAGAATCGCGAGTTGAAATTAGAGTTTTATTTAAAAAATAGGTGAAAATAATCCTAAGTCTAAATTGTTATTACTAAATTAATTAAATTAATGTTAGATTAATAAAGTTAATTAAAATTGATAAAAACTAAATAAAATTATTTAAATAATTAAAACCTAATAATAATTTTTTTGTATATCTTTTATATTTTAAATGATAAAACCTAATTATAAAACTTAATACAAAACCTAAAAAAACTAAGTGATGAAAAAAACCTATATTAATTTCAGTTTTAATAAAATAGTAAAAAAAAAAATTATAAACAATAAAAAGAAAAGGAAAAGAATAAGGAATAAATAAAATAAAATAAATAAAAAAACCTGGGGCGTACTATCCGGTGTGGCTGCTTGAGGAGGGAGTACGGTGGACCTTCGCATCTTGGAGCATTAGATCAAACAGCTTGGAGATCTAATGGTGGTACGTGATGGTGTAGTGTGTGCGCTGTGCATGTCATGCGTGCAGGATCTACAAGCAAACAAAGTTGAAAAATAATGTGTCTGGGACAGGGATCGATCCCAGGCCCTTCTCTTTCCATTAAGACAGTGTCACCTACTGTGCTGCGCATTTGAATTGTTAAAAAACCAATGACATAAAATAAATATAAAATAAAAGGGGTTAGTGGACAAGTCAAAAGAGAGTCAGCCTGGGCCCCATATGCGTTGCGCCTGAACCAATCATGAGAAGGGAGAGAACTTGGACTTGTTGACTGGCGAATGGGAGACCGTGACCGTTCCACGCGTGAGCCAGCAGTTCTAATAACGTCACTATTCACCTTTTTCAACCTTGGCACCTGCGATTTTTTTTTTGCGAAAATTGCCACGGATTTACCTACGGATTTAGTTGCAATTCTCCATGGCCGATCCTACAATCTTGGAACCTGCAAAACACCATAAATAAACAGCATAGGATGACCCTATCTCCCTAAATTGGACCTCCTGAGTCCATTGGTGAGGTTAGTTTCCTCTGAAAACGCCTTTAAGACTGGATACGATGACAACCGACCTCAAAGCCCTAAACATGGTGGTTAATCATCCCTGCACCAAACCTTCACGAAAACAGGTCTAAACAAATCTAAACATGATTATGAACACGTACATATGCATGGAATGCGTTTAAATAACATGTATTAAGATTTCGAAATTCAAAACATATGAGCAAACCAATGACAATGGACGCGTGAGTTCTGACTCGTGAATGGCTTCTGGGATCTTCAGGAAGGCAATGGAATGATTGAAATCTATTGAAACTTGCTGAGAAATATTTTTGGACGTGCCCTAGTTCTTTGAAAATTTTGCAACACTTGGAACCCTATTTTCTCTCCTTATTTTCGTTCCCCTTGCTTGTGGTATTGTTCAAAATATATAAGGGATTAGATTAGGGTTTGAATGGACTTGGATTTGAGTGATTGGTGAGAGAAAAGATTTGTTGAAAATTTGCATGAAATCTTGCTATTTTTGTCTCAATTTTCATCCAATCATTGATTTGAAACTAATTTTATAATGATTTATTTATATTTAAATGAATTAAAAATTCAAATAAATGAAATAAATATTATAAAAATAAAATAATTAATTAAAAGATGATTAAAATGCCCATGGACATGTTTGAAATCAAGAAGTTAGGCCCATTGGTCAAGAAAACCAAAATTTCTTAATTAGGGTTTTGTGTATTTCACCAAAATCAACCAACTTCTGAGCCTCGTATCTCCTTCAATTTTTATCATATGACCATGTTCTAGGACTTTTTGGAAAGCCCAAGATGTCCTTTAAAACCTCTTTTTGGTTTCATCTCAACTGGGTCTTCCATGCTCAAGTTATGAGCTTTGACCCAAAAGGTGTTTTTGTTGACTTTCAAAAATGACCTATAACCTTTTGATCCATATATCTCAAATGAAGCATTTTTAGACTTGACATGTGAGAGACAAAGTTGTAGAGAATTCAATTTCCTTCTAAATGAGATTTGGATGGGAAATTTATGATGTTCCATGTGAAAGTTATGGCTGGTCAAAATTCAATTGACTTTTAGGTCAAAAACCCTAATTTGGAAACTTTGAGTTTTATTGATTTCTGAACTTTCCTTGATGAATCATGATCAATCCTTGATCAAATGATGAATGATACTTCAAAATGGGGATGTTGGCCAAAAATCAGAAATTTTGACTGTACTTTGACCACAGTTGACTTTTTGGTCAAATTAGTCGGCTGTTGACCATCTGAGCTTTTGACTGAGCAATCTTGTGAATTAAAGCTTGAATTTGTCTTAGAGATAGTTTTGACACATAAGAAGTCATATGAAGTCCATTGGAGGTCCTGATTCATCCCTTTTCACAAAGAAATCCAAAACCCTAGTTCAGAAGCCTCTAATTAGGAGGGTGTGCATTCAGTCAAGTCTTGAGCCTTTGATATTCAAATGAGCTTGAGTATAAAAATTTGGTGGGAAAATTTTAGGGTATGACACCTAGCTTCTTGGAAAAGAAAGCAATGGGGTGACCTTCTTGAATTAAAACAGCCCCAATACCAATGTTTGAAGCGTCCGTTTCGAGAATGAAAGGCTTGGAGAAATCCGGTAGAGCCAAAACTGGTGCAGTAGGGATTACCAATTTCAAATTATTGAAGGCAGTAGTAGCTGTATCATCCCAATGAAAACCCTATTTTTTCAACAAATTTGACAGAGGAGCTGCAATTTGAGAGTAAGCCTTAATGAAACGTCTGTAATATCCCGTGAGACCCAGAAAACCCCGCAATTGTTTCACATTCAATGGAAGCGGCCAATCAGCTATCGCCCGTACTTTCTCCTGGTCCATAGAGAAACCCATTCCTGAAACTGTATGACCCAAGTAATCTACCTCTAACATACCAAAGGAGCACTTGGACAATTTCACATATAACACTTGCTGCTTCAAAGTCAGTAGCACACAGTCCAGATGGTCCAAATGTGCTAACCAATCAGGGCTATAAACTAGGATGCCGTAAAAAAACCAAGACAAACTTGCGAAGCGCAAAGCGAAAAACTTCATTCATCAAACATATTAAAAAGATGCAGGTGCATTCGAAAGCCCAAAAGGCATCACCAGCCACTCATAATGACCTTGGTGGGTGCGAAAAGCCGTCTTGAGCCTATCTTTCGGATTCATCAAAATTTGGTGGTACCCAGAACGGAGGTCGAGTTTGGAAAAATACCTTGCTCCATACAACTCATCTAGTAATTCATCCACTGTTGGGAGTGGAAAGTTATCCTTCACTGTAACTGTAACACCCTATATTTTACATTTATTAATTTAATTGGAGTTTAAATTAATTTATTGGATTATTGGTATTTTAATTGGACTTAAGTTGGAAATTGTGTAAAATAAGTTATTGGGCCATAGGTTGTGCTTAGTGAAAGAGGGGTGCTAAATAGTTAAGCCTTTTACTAAGTTATAGTTTATTTTATTTTATTTTCATAAAACAAGAAATTGGAAAATAGAGGAGGAAAAGAGAAAGAAGAGAAGAGAAGCAGACACGTGAAAGAGGAACAGAAGAGGAAGAGGACCAGTCAAGAATCTTTGGCTAAGGTAAGGGGGGATTCTTCCGGTTAGCATCTCTTATTGTGTTGTAGATAATAGGGTTGATTAAATGTATTATTTGTGGCAATTTGATTATATGTTAGATTGGGTTTAGGATGATTTTGAGGAGAATTATACCCATGTTGATTCCTATGCATAATTCTATTTTGATTGATGTTATGGTTTGAATATAGTGTTTATTGATGTGTTGCTGTGTTATCTATGAAAACTAATATGAGAATATGGGTTTTCTAAATAATTGAATGGAAAGTTAGGTTTTTATGTGTAAAACTGATATAGGATAGTAGATTGATGAAGTTGGATGAATCTTATGAGTTAAGGTGTGTAAAAACGCTGTGAAACTGGTTTTTTGGGTTACAGGTACGAAGTAACCGGCTACTGGGGTTGGGTAATCGGTTACCACTGATGTCTGGGAGGCAGTAACCGGTTACTAAAATGGCAGTAACCGATTACCCCTATTAAAAAAAGAACCCTGAGTTACGTGATATGCATTAACCGGTTACTGGGGTTTGGGTAACCGGTTACCACTGTTTGTTTTTGAAAAATAAAATATTTTATAAAAGCCATAACTTTCAAACCGTATGTCCGTTTTTAGTGCCGTTTCGAGCATGATGAACCTTATGAAATAACCTATGTGCTTAAATGATGAAATGATGTGTAACTTTGATTATTTTAGATCATGATTTATTTGCTTGTTGAATGATGTATTGTATATATATATGACGAGATATGACAATATATGCTATGTTTAAAGCATGAGTTGTGTGATGATTTGTTTGATTGTATGATGAAGTTTACGAGATACCCTATGCGAGGATATGAATATGATGTGAATATTTTGTTAGTTTGATGGATGATGTATTGTTGACATATATGATGAAATGTGACAATATAAGATGTGTTTGAAAACATGATTATGTGATGATTGTTGAGAATTGTATAATGATGATTGAATTTTTTTGGAAGATGTGAATACATGTATGTTCTTTGTGGATGATGATGATGAGGATTGATGCAGATACATGTATGTTCTTAATGATGATGATGGTATGATTGTATTCGAATGATGCTAATGTATATAAACATGCTTTGATGATGATGATGATGACCATGATGGTTTGAGTATTGGATGATGTTACTCATAGACTTGATAATGGTATAAGTATGTTTCATATATGTTTGCGTTCATTCATAATCATATGTTGAGGGCTGAATCCAGATGATATTGTGGATTCAGTGAAGGGCATAATTCCCATTGTGTGGAATTTGTGCTGGCAGGGCCGTATCCTGACGATGTTGGATCGGTCAGTGGGTTATTCCCATTGATGATGATTGGTACCACATGCATAGTGTCAGTTCATTACATATGCATGATTTGTTGTGACTTGATTGATGAGTATGATGTGTGTTTGAATAATGTATTTTGTTGGTGTTTCTATAAGTGACGGATGTTTCCTAATAATCTGAATATGATGAAGTTGAGTGAATAATATAACTATGAGGTGTTATTATTTATGATGCAATATTATTTGTTAATCATGAATGAGACTCACCCTTACATGTTGTCATTTTCAGATTGAAGATAACGGTTTTCGACATGGTGAGGATTAGCTCATGAGTCAGTGTGTTAGTTTAGCGTCAAGTGTCATGCTCTGATAATTGTAACACTGGGGAATGTTAGCTTAGGGTTCATGTTTTAATAACTCTATTTTTATGATCTTGGTTTTATTTTGGGATGTAGTATTAAAGATGTTATACTTATCCGAATGTTTGATTTCCGCTGTGTAACACCCGTATAATTTTAATATTAATTTAATTTGGATAATTGAATTAATAATTAGAATTATTATGGATTTTATGAAAATAATAGAAAAATAATGGTTTATGGCAATTGGGCCATGTGAGGAAATAGTAAAAGAAGGAGGTGTGATATAGTAATCCTTTTTACTAATTTTATTATTATTTTCATAAAACAATTGGGATTGGGAAGAAAGAAAGAACGTGAAAGAACAGAAGTTTTGGGAACGAAGAACGTGAACGAGAACTGAAGAGGGAGAGACCAAAGATCAAGAAATTGTCTAAGGTAAGGGGGGACTCTCCATTTAATCTCTATTATCGTGTTATGGAGAATGATGTTGATTAGGAGTATTGTTTGGAGCAATGGATTCTATATTCTAAATTTTTCTGTTTGTGTTCATCAATTGGATTGAAAATTGTGGTTGTTAATCCCTAATAACTGAGTAGATTTAGGTTGTGATGAGTAAAATCGATTGTAGAATCATATACTATTGATGTTGGGTGAATTCTATGCTATTTAGAATGTGAAATTTCTTGTTTTGAGACCCAAATCGTAGGCTGTACAGATGAATTCGCGAGGAAGACGAATGGGTAAGTTGCAGATTTTGGGAAGACGCTGTTGATACGCGTATGATACGTGTATGATACGTGTATGATACGTGTATGATACGTGTATGGGGAAGTGATACGAGTATGATACGTGTATGATACGTGTATGGGGAAGTGATACGTGTATGGTACGTGTATGGGGAGGTGATACGCGTATGATACGTGTATGGGGAAGTGATACGTGTATGATACGCGTATGATGTTGTTTTGTGTGGAAATATGGTTCTGTCCATACGCGTATGATACGCGCATGGTGTGTGTTTTGTGAATTTTTGGGCATGTTGGTACGCGTATGGTACGCGTATGGCCAGCGTGACTTGCAGACTTTTGCTGTTTTGTGATTTTTGAAGGTTAATGGCGTGTAACTTTCGAACTGACGAATCTGTATGATTTATTGTTATATGATTTTATTGAATGATGCAATTGTATATATATATGAACATACTTGTTAATGATGATGATGATGAATGATGATGTATGAGTATAGATGATGCTACTCATAGTGAGATGATGATGTTGGTATGTTATATATATGTGTGTTTGCATGCATTCATAATCATTGTTGAGGGTTGTATCCTAAAGATGAGAGGATTCAGTGAAGGGCAGGATTCCCATGGTGTGGAATCTGTGCTGGCAGGGCCATATCTGGATGATGATAGATCGGTTGATGGGTTTTCCCACTGGTGATGTTGGTACCACATGCATAGTGTCAGTTTTCATACATATGCATAATTTTATAACATGATTAATATATGTTATGTGATGAATTGATGTTTGTGGGTGTGCAATGATGATGTGTCTGAATATGAAACGATTGGGTGAATGATATAACTATGATATGTTGTTATTTATGATGCAATAACATTGGTTAACTATGATGAGACTCACCCTTACTTATTGTCATTTTAAGATTGAGGATAGCGGCGCGACTTGGTGAGGATTAGCTCATAAGTCGGTTTTTAGTTATTGTGTCGGTGTCATGCTCTGGTAGATGTAACACTGGGAACGCGATTGTTTTGAGTTTCGATTATAACTCTATTTGTTTGTGTTTTGAGTCTGATACACTAATGATGAATGTTGACTCGATGGTTTAATTCCGCTGTGTAAACACGATTTTAATTGATGAGTTATAATTCCAGATGTTTTCAGTGAATGCATGACATGTACCGAAATGTGGTTTTCTTTTATTTTTGAATTGTGACGCCTCTTTACGTGTTACTATGATTGTTATTTGTTTTATTGCCGCGGGTTATTAGAGGGGTGTTACAATAGTGGTATCAGAGCATAGTCGGTCGTTGTGACCAGAGTCTTAGTGTCAGTCTTTCCTGTGTATGCGACTAATACGAGTTATTTGTCGATACTTTGTTCTGACTGGATTGTTTGTGTTAAGCAGAACAATGGCTGGAAGAGGAGGAAGAAACGATGATGCTATCGCTGAGGCTCTGGGTATGATTGCTGGTGTGCTTGGAGGAAATGCTGTAGGGGCAGGGATTGGTGCTGAAAGGCAATTGGGGAATTTTCAGAGGAAAAATCCTCCATTATTCAAAGGCACGCATGATCCCGAGGGTGCTCATAAATGGCTTAAGGAGATCGAGAGGATTTTCAGAGTCATTGACTATGCTGAGAATCTCAATGTGAGGTATGGCACTCACATGTTATCTGAGGAGGCTGATGACTGGTGGATGTCAACCAGAGCTGAACTGGATGCTGGTGGTATAGCAATTACTTGGGCTATATTTAAAAGGGAATTTCTGAGGAGGTATTTTCCTGAGGATGTTAGGGGCAGAAAGGAAGTTGAATTTCTGGAACTGGTTCAAGGTAGTATGACGATACCATAGTATGCTGCCAAGTTTGTGGAACTGGCAAAGTACTATGTGCACTACAATAATGATGAAGCCAGTGAGTTCTCAAAATGTGTCAAGTTTGAGAATGGTCTTCGTGATGAGATCAAGCAGGGTATTAGGTACCAGAGGATTCGGAGGTTTGTTGACCTGGTGGATTGTAGCAGGATTTTCGAAGAAGATAACATCAAGCTGAAGTCATCTCACTCTCGCGAGTTGGTTGACAGAAAGGGTAAGAAACATATGGATAGAGGTAAGCCATATGGTAGAGGTAAGCCTGCTGATTGGAAGAAACCCAGTGGGGGAGATTCCAGTGCTCGTATCAGATGTTATAATTGTGGTGAGATGGGACATCGTAGGAACGAGTGCAAGCTTGAGTAGAAAAAGTGTTACAAATGTGACCAAGTGGGTCATATTGCTGCTGACTGCAAGAAGAGGGTTGTGACTTGTTACAACTGTGGTAAAGAGGGTCACATCAGTCCGAATTGTCCTAAGCCAAAGAAGAACCAATCAAGAGGAAAGGTTTTTGCTTTGACCGGGTCAGAGACTACTCCAGAGGACAGGTTGATTAAAGGTACGTGTTTCATTCATGGCACACCTTTAGTTGCAATTATTGATACTGGAGCAACTCACTCTTTTATTTCTTTGGATTGTGCTGAGAGGTTAAATCTTGAGATATCTGACATAAATGGAAGTATGGTTATTGACACTCCTGCGTCGGGTTCAGTAAATACTTCATCCGCATGCTTGAATTGTCCGGTTGACATTTTTGGTAGAGAATTCGGGATGGACTTAGTGTGCCTTCCGTTGAAACAACTCGATGTAATCCTGGGAATGAACTGGTTGGAATTCAAACGTGTTCATATCAACTGTTTTGCGAAGACGGTAATTTTTCCTAAAGAGGTTAGTACTGATGATCTGGAAATGACAGCTAGACAGGTGAATGAATCTATCGGAGATGGTGCAACAGTGTTTATGTTGTTCGCATTGATGAATGTGAAAGAAAAAGTGGCGAGTGGCGAGTTACCTGTGGTATGTGAATTTCCAGAATTTTTTCCAGAAAATGTGAATGAATTACCACCGGAAAGAGAAATGGAGTTTTCTATTGATTTGGTCCCGGGAACTAGTCCAGTGTCGATGGCACCGTATCGTATTTTTTCGTCTGAATTGGCTGAACTAAAGAAGCAGTTAGAAGAATTGCTTGAAAAGAAATTTATTCGTCCTAATGTTTCGCCGTGGGGTGCGCCTGTGTTGCTGGTAAAGAAGAAAGAGGGTTCAATGAGGCTGTGTGTAAATTACAGACAATTGAACAAGGTTACTATCAATAATCGGTATCCATTGCCGAGGATTGATGATTTGATGGATCAACTGGTTGGAGCATGTGTATTTAGTAAGATTGATCCGAGGTCTGGGTATCATCAAATTCGTGTGAAAGATGACGATATTCAGAAGACTGCTTTTAGAATGAGGTATGGACATTACGAGTATTCTGTAATGCCGTTTGGAGTTACTAATGCACCTGGTGTCTTTATGGAGTATATGAACAGGATCTTTCATCCTTATCTCGACAAGTTTGTGATCGCGACTTTGCGTGTCTATTAGTCGGGATAACTGCAAGTACACAGTCGTGTCG
The DNA here is from genome assembly GCF_029867415.1 of Vicia villosa. Taxonomy (NCBI): domain Eukaryota; kingdom Viridiplantae; phylum Streptophyta; class Magnoliopsida; order Fabales; family Fabaceae; genus Vicia; species Vicia villosa. The sequence continues at coordinate 361,705 of NW_026705454.1, read as the reverse complement.
TGTAGTTTTAAAAGATATCGAATCCACAGGGACTATAAATCGACCTACCGTTATCTAAAGTTACTATGTAAAGCTAAGGCTAATGATATTTGGGTTTTTTATAAATGGGGAAACTAAAATCTTAAATCTAGGTAAAATATAATAACAAACAGATATCAGTATGTATTTCATCTAACTTAGGTGATCCGAAGTTCCATTGGCCAGATTCTAATTAAATCAAAGATCTTTACTAACTATATTATTTAAAAGTCCTCCTCTCAAACTCTCGCTCTATTGATTCAGACTACGATCCTAACTCTTAATGTACGCTTTCGCCATCCCACCAGATTTAGAAACGCTTTTTGAAAACAACATAGTTAATAAAATGCTTGTTTTATGAAGTCGTTATCTACTTAAATCTCCTAATCTCAAACTCTCGCTCTGTTGACTCGGAACATGCTAATATCCCTAACGTACGCTTTCGCCATCCCGCGCGGGTTTAAAAACACTTTTTGAAAATAAATAAGTTCTAATTAGTTCTAATACGCTTTCGCCATCCTTAAAACTAATGTCCTATGTCTACTATCCAGTTAAAGATCTCAAACTTTCGCTCTATTGATTTTAACCTTTGACCGTCTTAAGACCTCAAACTTTCGCTCTATTGGTTTTAAGACTTACTAATTAAATTAGACATACGAACCAAAAACAAGTGATATTTAATAAAACATAATTAAGCCAATTTATTTCGGATCCCTACGGTTAAATTACTCTACATACCGACATCTAAATAAATTAGCCAGACATACTTAAAGAAACAAACATGAAATTATAATTATTAAACATGGAATTATAATTATTAAACATGAAATTATAATTACTAACCATATTATAATGATAATGATAAAACAATATTATAAGAACATGAAACTAAAATAATTGCAAATAAATAAACCTGGAAGTAAAGCGGACAAAACGAACTTGAATTAAATTGCGAACAAAACAAATCTTGAAACTTGAATGAAGCTTTGAAATAATGTCGGCAAGATTGTGATCCAAGAGTACATAAATTGTAGGCCTAAAACTAATGGTGTGGTAGTTCCTCAATGTGAGAAACTACCACTTTTACAAAGTGATAATTTATGCCTAAAACTATGAACAGCGCTTCCGCGCCTAAAACTTGGATACCTTCAAATGAATACTCAGCCTCTTTATATAGTGAATAGAAGTGGAAGTTGTCACGTGAGAAGTAGTGGAGATAGTGGGAAGTTGAGAAAATCATGGGGTGAGTGGACTTAGAATTGTCCACGAAATTAATGGAGAAAGTGGCGGGGTCCACGTGCTTTTGGAGACGGGCGTCTCTTAGTGGGCTTGGAGCTTGGAGACGTGCCTGTGAACTGGAGACGGGCGTCTCCCACTTGGAGACGTGGCAGTGGACTGATGGGGACGTGCGTTCCTTGATTTGTGGAGGGTGATACGGACGTCTCCTTTGATGACGTGGCCTTTGGACTTTGGAGACGGGCGTCTCCATGCAATTGGGCCCTTAGACGGGCGTCTCAGCTTCTTCATAGTGGGAGCTTCAGCTCCTTCGTGGGCTGGACTCCCAAACTTGGTCCATCCTATTTGCACCCCTCACATACTTCAGCACCCCTTTTTCATCTTTTAAGCATAAATAGTAGTGGATTTAGCTCCATTTCTTCTCCTTTTCACAAATAGTCCTCAAAACGAACATAAAACCTAAAACAATGAAAATACCAGCATAATACCAACATAAAGCAACATAATTAAGATAAAATAGGGAAATAATATATGTAAATCAAGCCAAATATGTGATACATTTTCGTGTTATCAGTTTGTAGTGGTATTTATAGATGATATCCTGATATATTCTAAGAATGAGAAGGAACATGCGGAACATCTTAGAACTGTATTAGAGCTGTTAAAAGAGAAGAAACTTTTCGCCAAACTATCGAAGTGTGAATTCTGGTTGGAAAAAGTCAGTTTTCTTGGACACGTGATCTCTAAGAATGGTATTGCTATTGACCCTACAAAGATAGAGGCTGTATCTCAGTGGGAAGCGCCAAAGTCAGTGTCAGAGATTCGTAGTTTCCTTGGTTTGGCAGGGTATTACAGGAAGTTTATACATGGCTTTTCAAAGTTAGCATTGCCGTTAACTAAATTGACCAGGAAGGGTCAGGCTTTTATTTGGGATGCAAAATGTGAAGAAGGATTCCAAGAGCTGAAAAGGAGGTTGACTAGTGCTCCTATCTTGATTTTGCCGAATCCGATAGAATCGTTTGTGGTTAATTGTGATGCTTCGTTGATGGGTTTAGGTGGTGTGCTGATGCAGAATCAACAAGTGGTCGCTTATGCGTCGAGACAACTCAAAGTACATGAAAAGAATTATCCGCATCATGATTTAGAGTTGGCAGCTGTGGTTTTCGTTTTGAAGTTGTTGCGACATTATTTGTATGGTTCGAGGTTTGAGGTGTTCAGTGATCATAAGAGTCTGAAGTACCTCTTTGATCAGAAAGAGCTGAATATGAGGCAGAGAAGGTGGTTAGAATTTCTGAAAGATTATGATTTTGGTTTGAATTACCATCCGGGTAAAGCAAACATAGTTGCTGATGCATTGAGTAGGAAGACATTGCATATGTCTATGCTAATGGTAAAGGAATTGGATTTGATTGAACAATTCAGAGACTTGAGTTTAGTATGTGAAGGTACTCCTACTAGTGTCAAATTGGGTATGCTGAAGCTGACTAGTGGTATTCTTGAAGAAATCAGAGAAGGTCAGAAAGCTGATGTTGAATTGATTGATAAGTTGACTTTGATCAACCAAGGCAAGAATGGTGAATTCAGAGTTGACGAGAATGGTATACTGAGGTTTGGTGACCGAGTTTGTGTTCCTGATATTGATGAACTCCGAAAGCGTATTTTAGAAGAAGGACACCGTAGTGGGTTGAGTATTCATCCTGGTGCTACCAAGATGTATCATGATTTGAAAAAGTTGTTTTGGTGGCCTGGAATGAAGAAGGAAATTGCTGAGTTTGTATATTCTTGTTTGACTTGCCAGAAGTCAAAGATTGAGCATCAGAAACCATCTGGGTTTATGCAACCGATGTTTATTCCTGAGTGGAAGTGGGATAGCATATCAAAGGATTTTGTCTCGGGTTTTCCGAGAACTATCAGAAATTGTGAAGCTATCTGGGTCGTGGTGGACAGGTTGACGAAGTCTGCACATTTTATACCGATGAGAATGGATTATCCGGTGGTGAAGCTAGCTCAATTGTATATTGAGAAGATAGTACGTCTGCATGGTATTCCTTCAAGTATCGTGTCAGACAGAGATCCGAGGTTTACGTCTAAGTTCTGGGATGGTTTGCAGAAAGCTTTAGGTACTAAGTTGAGATTGAGTTCTGCTTATCATCCGCAGACTGATGGACAGACTGAGAGGACGATTCAGTCATTAGAGGATTTGTTGCGGGCTTGTGTGTTGGAAAAAGGAGGTACTTGGGATAGTTATCTGCCTTTGATTGAGTTTACCTATAACAATAGTTTTCATTCGAGTATCGGTATGGCTCCGTTTGAGGCGTTGTATGGTAGGAGGTGTATGACGCCGTTGTGTTGGTACGAATCTGGTGAGAGTGCTGTAATTGGTCCGGAAATTGTACAACAGACTACAAAGAAGATTAAGATGATTCAAGAGAAGATGAAGGCTTCTCAGAGTCGTCAGAAGAGTTATCATGACAAGAGGAGGAAAACACTTGAGTTTCAAGAGGGAGATCATGTGTTTATGAGAGTTACTCCTATGACGGGGATTGGTCGAGCATTGAAGTCAAAGAAGTTGACTCCGCGTTTTATTGGACCATTCCAAATTTCTGAAAGAGTGGGAGAAGTGGCTTATCGTATCGCTTTACCGCCGATGCTTGCAAATTTGCATGATGTATTTCATGTGTCTCAGTTGAGGAAATACATTTCAGATCCGTCCCATGTGATCCAAGTAGATGATGTGCAGGTGAAAGACAACTTAACAGTTGAGACTTTACATGTGAGGATTAAAGATCGAAGACTGAAGCAATTGCGTGGCAAGGAAATAGCTTTAGTCAGAGTAGCTTGGGGAGGACCTGCTGAGGGAAATGTTACTTGGGAACTGGAGAGTCAGATGAAGGACTCTTATCCAGAACTTTTCACTTGAGGTATGTTTTCGAGGACGGAAACTTTTTTAGTGGGGGAGAGTTGTAATACCCGTATAATTTTAATATTAATTTAATTTGGAATATTGAATTAATAATTAGAATTATTATGGATTTTGTGAAAATAATAAAAAATAATGGTTTATGGCAATTGGGCCATGTGAGGAAATAGTAAAAGAAGGAGGTGTGATATAGTAATCCTTTTTACTAATTTTATTATTATTTTCATAAAACAATTGGGATTGGGAAGAAAGAAAGAACGTGAAAGAACAGAAGTTTTGGGAATGAAGAACGTGAACGAGAACTGAAGAGGGAGAGACCAAAGATCAAGAAATTGTCTAAGGTAAGGGGGGACTCTCCATTTAATCTCTATTATCGTGTTATGGATAATGATGTTGATTAGGAGTATTGTTTGGATCAATGGATTCTATATTCTGAATTTTTCTGTTTGTGTTCATCAATTGGATTGAAAATTGTGACTGTTAATCCCTAATAACTGAGTAGATTTAGGTTGTGATGAGTAAAATCGATTGTAGAATCATATACTATTGATGTTGGGTGAATTCTATGCTGTTTAGAATGTGAAATTTCTGGTTTTGAGACCCAAATCGTAGGCTGTACAGATGAATTCGCGAGGAAGACGAATGGGTAAGTTGCAGATTTTGGGAAGACGCTGTTGATACGCGTATGATACGTGTATGGGGAAGTGGTACGCGTATGAAACGTGTATGATACGTGTATGGGGAAGTGATACGTGTATGGTATGTGTATGGGGAAGTGATACGCGTATGATACGTGTATGGGGAAGTGATACGTGTATGATACGCGTATGATGTTGTTTTGTGTGGAAATATGGTTCTGTCCATACGCGTATGATACGCGCATGGTGTGTGTTTTGTGAATTTTTGGGCCTGTTGGTACGCGTATGGTACGCGTATGGCCAGCGTGACTTGCAGACTTTTGCTGTTTTGTGATTTTTGAAGGTTAATGGCGTGTAACTTTCGAACTGACGAATCTGTATGATTTATTGTTATATGATTTTATTGAATGATGCAATTGTATATATATATGAACATACTTGTTAATGATGATGATGATGAATGATGATGTATGAGTATAGATGATCTTACTCATAGTGAGATGATGATGTTGGTATGTTATATATATGTGTTTGCATGCATTCATAATCATTGTTGAGGGCTGTATCCTAAAGATGAGAGGATTCAGTGAAGGGCAGATTCCCATTGTGTGGAATCTGTGATGGCAGGGCCGTATCTGGATGATGATAGATCGTTCGGTGGGTTTTCCCACTGGTGATGTTGGTACCACATGCATAGTGTCAATTTTCATACATATGCATAATTTTATAACATGATTAATATATGTTATGTGATGAATTGATGTTTGTGGGTGTGCAATGATGATGTGTCTGAATATGAAACGATTGAGTGAATGATATAACTATGATATGTTGTTATTTATGATGCAATAACATTGGTTAACTATGATGAGACTCACCCTTACTTATTGTCATTTTAAGATTGAGGATAGCGGCGCGACTTGGTGAGGATTAGCTCATAAGTCGGTTTTTAGTTATTGTGTCGGTGTCATGCTCTGATAGATGTAACACTGGGAACGCGATTGTTTTGAGTTTCGATTATAACTCTATTTGTTTGTGTTGTGTGAGTCTGATTCACTAATGATGAATGTTGACTCGATGGTTTAATTCCGCTGTGTAAACACGATTTTAATTGATGAGTATAATTCCATATGTTTTCAGTGAATGCATGACATGTGCCGAAATGTGGTTTTCTTTTATTTTTGAATTGTGACGCCTCTTTACGTGTTACTCTGATTGTTATTTGTTTTATTGCCGCGGGTTATTAGAGGGGTGTTACAATAGTGGTATCAGAGCATAGTCGGTCGTTGTGACCAGAGTCTTAGTGTCAGTCTTTCCTGTGTATGCGACTAATACGAGTTATTTGTCGATACTTTGTTTTGACTGGATTGTTTGTGTTAAGCAGAACAATGGCTGGAAGAGGAGGAAGAAACGATGATGCTATCGCTGAGGCTCTGGGTATGATTGCTGGTGTGCTTGGAGGAAATGTTGTAGGGGCAGGGATTGGTGCTGAAAGGCAATTGGGGAATTTTCAGAGGAACAATCCTCCATTATTCAAAGGCACGCATGATCCCGAGGGTGCTCATAAATGGCTTAAGGAGATCGAGAGGATTTTCAGAGTCATTGACTGTGCTGAGAATCTCAATGTGAGGTATGGCACTCACATGTTATCTGAGGAGGCTGATGACTGGTGGATGTCAACCAGAGCTGAACTGGATGCTGGTGGTATAGCAATTACTTGGGCTATATTTAAAAGGGAATTTCTGAGGAGGTATTTTCTTGAGGATGTTAGGGGCAGAAAGGAAGTTGAATTTCTGGAACTGGTTCAAGGTAGCATGACGGTACCATAGTATGCTGCCAAGTTTGTGGAACTGGCAAAGTACTATGTGCACTACAATAATGATGAAGCCAGTGAGTTCTCAAAATGTGTCAAGTTTGAGAATGGTCTTCGTGATGAGATCAAGCAGGGTATTAGGTACCAGAGGATTCGGAGGTTTGTTGACCTGGTGGATTGTAGCAGGATTTTCGAAGAAGATAACATCAAGCTGAAGTCATCTCACTCTCGCGAGTTGGTTGACAGAAAGGGTAAGAAACATATGGATAGAGGTAAGCCATATGGTAGAGGTAAGCCTGCTGATTGGAAGAAACCCAGTGGGGGAGATTCCAGTGCTCGTATCAGATGTTATAATTGTGGTGAGATGGGACATCGTAGGAACGAGTGCAAGCTTGAGCAGAAAAAGTGTTACAAATGTGACCAAGTGGGTCATATTGCTGCTGACTGCAAGAAGAGGGTTGTGACTTGTTACAACTGTGGTGAAGAGGGTCACATCAGTCCGAATTGTCCTAAGCCAAAGAAGAACCAATCAGGAGGAAAGGTTTTTGCTTTGACCGGGTCAGAGACTACTCTAGAGGACAGGTTGATTAAAGGTACGTGTTTCATTCATGGCACACCTTTAGTTGCAATTATTGATACTGGAGCAACTCACTCTTTTATTTCTTTGGATTGTGCTGAGAGGTTAAATCTTGAGATATCTGACATAAATGGAAGTATGGTTATTAACACTCCTGCGTCGGGTTCAGTAACTACTTCGTCCGCATGCTTGAATTGTCCGGTTGACATTTTTGGTAGAGAATTCGGGATGGACTTAGTGTGCCTTCCGTTGAAACAACTCGATGTAATCCTGGGAATGAACTGGTTGGAATTCAACCGTGTTCATATCAATTGTTTTGCGAAGACGGTAATTTTTCCTAAAGAGGTTAGTACTGATGATCTGGAAATGACAGCTAGACAGGTGAATGAAGCTATCGGAGATGGTGCAACAATGTTTATGTTGTTCGCATTGATGAATGTGAAAGAAAAAGTGGCGAGTGGCGAGTTACCTGTGGTATGTGAATTTCCAGAAGTTTTTCCAGAAAATGTGAATGAATTACCACCGGAAAGAAAAGTGGAGTTTTCTATTGATTTGGTCCCGGGAACTAGTCCAGTGTTGATGGCACCGTATCATATGTTGTCGTCTGAATTGGCTGAACTGAAGAAGCAGTTAGAAGAATTGCTTGAGAAGAAATTTATTCGTCCTAATGTTTCACCGTGGGGTGCGCCTGTGTTGCTGGTAAAGAAGAAAGAGGGTTCAATGAGGCTGTGTGTAAATTACAGACAATTGAACAAGGTTACTATCAATAATCGGTATCCATTGCCGAGGATTGATGATTTGATGGATCAACTGGTTGGAACATGTGTATTTAGTAAGATTGATCTGAGTTCTGGGTATCATCAAATTCGTGTGAAAGATGATGATATTCAGAAGACTGCTTTTAGAACGAGGTATGGACATTACGAGTATTCTGTAATGCCGTCTGGAGTTACTAATGCACCTGGTGTCTTTATGGAGTATATGAACAGGATCTTTCATCCTTATCTCGACAAGTTTGTAGTGGTATTTATAGATGATATCCTGATATATTCTAAGAATGAGAAGGAACATGCGGAACATCTTAGAACTGTATTAGAGCTATTAAAAGAGAAGCAACTTTTCGCCAAACTGTCGAAGTGTGAATTCTGGTTGGAAGAAGTCAGTTTTCTTGGACACGTGATCTCTAAGAATGGTATTGCTGTTGACCCTACAAAGATAGAGGCTGTATCTCAGTGGGAAGCGCCAAAGTCAGTGTCAGAGATTCGTAGTTTCCTTGGTTTGGCAGGTTATTACAGGAAGTTTATAGAAGGCTTTTCAAAGTTAGCATTGCCGTTAACTAAATTGACCAGGAAGGGTCAGGCTTTTATTTGGGATGCAAAATGTGAAGAAGGATTCCAAGAGCTGAAGAGGAGGTTGACTAGTGCTCCTATCTTGATTTTTCCGAATCCGACAGAATCGTTTGTGGTTTATTGTGATGCTTCGTTGATGGGTTTAGGTGGTGTGCTGATGCAGAATCAACAAGTGGTCGCTTATGCGTCGAGACAACTCAAAGTACATGAAAAGAATTATCCGACTCATGATTTAGAATTGGCAGCTGTGGTTTTCGTTTTGAAGTTGTTGCGACATTATTTATATGGTTCGAGGTTTGAGGTGTTCAGTGATCATAAGAGTCTGAAGTACCTCTTTGATCAGAAAGAGCTGAATATGAGGCAGAGAAGGTGGTTAGAATTTCTGAAAGATTATGATTTTGGTTTGAATTACCATCCGGGTAAAGCAAACATAGTTGCTGATGCATTGAGTAGGAAGACATTGCATATGTCTATGCTAATGGTAAAGGAATTGGATTTGATTGAACAATTCAGAGACTTGAGTTTAGTATGTGAAGGTACTCCTACTAGTGTCAAATTGGGTATGCTGAAGCTGACTAGTGGTATTCTTGAAGAAATCAGAGAAGGTCAGAAAGCTGATGTTGAATTGATTGATAAGTTGACTTTGATCAACCAAGGCAAGAATGGTGAATTCAGAGTTGACGAGAATGGTATACTGAGGTTTGGTGACCGAGTTTGTGTTCCTGATATTGATGAACTCCGAAAGCGTATTTTAGAAGAAGGACACCGTAGTGGGTTGAGTATTCATCCTGGTGCTACCAAGATGTATCATGATTTGAAAAAGTTGTTTTGGTGGCCTGGAATGAAGAAGGAAATTGCTGAGTTTGTATATTCTTGTTTGACTTGCCAGAAGTCAAAGATTGAGCATCAGAAACCATCTGGGTTTATGCAACCGATGTTTATTCCTGAGTGGAAGTGGGATAGCATATCAAAGGATTTTGTCTCGGGTTTTCCGAGAACTATCAGAAATTGTGAAGCTATCTGGGTCGTGGTGGACAGGTTGACGAAGTCTGCACATTTTATACCGATGAGAATGGATTATCCGATGGTGAAGCTAGCTCAATTGTATATTGAGAAGATAGTACGTCTGCATGGTATTCCTTCAAGTATCGTGTCAGACAGAGATCCGAGGTTTACGTCTAAGTTCTGGGATGGTTTGCAGAAAGCTTTAGGTACTAAGTTGAGATTGAGTTCTGCTTATCATCCGCAGACTGATGGACAGACTGAGAGGACGATTCAGTCATTAGAGGATTTGTTGCGGGCTTGTGTGTTGGAAAAAGGAGGTACTTGGGATAGTTATCTGCCTTTGATTGAGTTTACCTATAACAATAGTTTTCATTCGAGTATCGGTATGGCTCCGTTTGAGGCGTTGTATGGTAGGAGGTGTATGACGCCGTTGTGTTGGTACGAATCTGGTGAGAGTGCTGTAATTGGTCCGGAAATTGTACAACAGACTACAAAGAAGATTAAGATGATTCAAGAGAAGATGAAGGCTTCTCAGAGTCGTCAGAAGAGTTATCATGACAAGAGGAGGAAAACACTTGAGTTTCAAGAGGGAGATCATGTGTTTATGAGAGTTACTCCTATGACGGGGATTGGTCGAGCATTGAAGTCAAAGAAGTTGACTCCGCGTTTTATTGGACCATTCCAAATTTCTGAAAGAGTGGGAGAAGTGGCTTATCGTATCGCTTTACCGCCGATGCTTGCAAATTTGCATGATGTATTTCATGTGTCTCAGTTGAGGAAATACATTTCAGATCCGTCCCATGTGATCCAAGTAGATGATGTGCAGGTGAAAGACAACTTAACAGTTGAGACTTTACATGTGAGGATTAAAGATCGAAGACTGAAGCAATTGCGTGGCAAGGAAATAGCTTTAGTCAGAGTAGCTTGGGGAGGACCTGCTGAGGGAAATGTTACTTGGGAACTGGAGAGTCAGATGAAGGACTCTTATCCAGAACTTTTCACTTGAGGTATGTTTTCGAGGACGGAAACTTTTTTAGTGGGGGAGAGTTGTAATACCCGTATAATTTTAATATTAATTTAATTTGGAATATTGAATTAATAATTAGAATTATTATGGATTTTGTGAAAATAATAAAAAATAATGGTTTATGGCAATTGGGCCATGTGAGGAAATAGTAAAAGAAGGAGGTGTGATATAGTAATCCTTTTTACTAATTTTATTATTATTTTCATAAAACAATTGGGATTGGGAAGAAAGAAAGAACGTGAAAGAACAGAAGTTTTGGGAATGAAGAACGTGAACGAGAACTGAAGAGGGAGAGACCAAAGATCAAGAAATTGTCTAAGGTAAGGGGGGACTCTCCATTTAATCTCTATTATCGTGTTATGGATAATGATGTTGATTAGGAGTATTGTTTGGATCAATGGATTCTATATTCTGAATTTTTCTGTTTGTGTTCATCAATTGGATTGAAAATTGTGACTGTTAATCCCTAATAACTGAGTAGATTTAGGTTGTGATGAGTAAAATCGATTGTAGAATCATATACTATTGATGTTGGGTGAATTCTATGCTGTTTAGAATGTGAAATTTCTGGTTTTGAGACCCAAATCGTAGGCTGTACAGATGAATTCGCGAGGAAGACGAATGGGTAAGTTGCAGATTTTGGGAAGACGCTGTTGATACGCGTATGATACGTGTATGGGGAAGTGGTACGCGTATGATACGTGTATGATACGTGTATGGGGAAGTGATACGTGTATGGTATGTGTATGGGGAAGTGATACGCGTATGATACGTGTATGGGGAAGTGATACGTGTATGATACGCGTATGATGTTGTTTTGTGTGGAAATATGGTTCTGTCCATACGCGTATGATACGCGCATGGTGTGTGTTTTGTGAATTTTTGGGCCTGTTGGTACGCGTATGGTACGCGTATGGCCAGTGTGACTTGCAGACTTTTGCTGTTTTGTGATTTTTGAAGGTTAATGGCGTGTAACTTTCGAACTGACGAATCTGTATGATTTATTGTTATATGATTTTATTGAATGATGCAATTGTATATATATATGAACATACTTGTTAATGATGATGATGATGAATGATGATGTATGAGTATAGATGATCTTACTCATAGTGAGATGATGATGTTGGTATGTTATATATATGTGTTTGCATGCATTCATAATCATTGTTGAGGGCTGTATCCTAAAGATGAGAGGATTCAGTGAAGGGCAGATTCCCATTGTGTGGAATCTGTGATGGCAGGGCCGTATCTGGATGATGATAGATCGTTCGGTGGGTTTTCCCACTGGTGATGTTGGTACCACATGCATAGTGTCAATTTTCATACATATGCATAATTTTATAACATGATTAATATATGTTATGTGATGAATTGATGTTTGTGGGTGTGCAATGATGATGTGTCTGAATATGAAACGATTGAGTGAATGATATAACTATGATATGTTGTTATTTATGATGCAATAACATTGGTTAACTATGATGAGACTCACCCTTACTTATTGTCATTTTAAGATTGAGGATAGCGGCGCGACTTGGTGAGGATTAGCTCATAAGTCGGTTTTTAGTTATTGTGTCGGTGTCATGCTCTGATAGATGTAACACTGGGAACGCGATTGTTTTGAGTTTCGATTATAACTCTATTTGTTTGTGTTGTGTGAGTCTGATTCACTAATGATGAATGTTGACTCGATGGTTTAATTCCGCTGTGTAAACACGATTTTAATTGATGAGTATAATTCCATATGTTTTCAGTGAATGCATGACATGTGCCGAAATGTGGTTTTCTTTTATTTTTGAATTGTGACGCCTCTTTACGTGTTACTCTGATTGTTATTTGTTTTATTGCCGCGGGTTATTAGAGGGGTGTTACAATAGTGGTATCAGAGCATAGTCGGTCGTTGTGACCAGAGTCTTAGTGTCAGTCTTTCCTGTGTATGCGACTAATACGAGTTATTTGTCGATACTTTGTTTTGACTGGATTGTTTGTGTTAAGCAGAACAATGGCTGGAAGAGGAGGAAGAAACGATGATGCTATCGCTGAGGCTCTGGGTATGATTGCTGGTGTGCTTGGAGGAAATGTTGTAGGGGCAGGGATTGGTGCTGAAAGGCAATTGGGGAATTTTCAGAGGAACAATCCTCCATTATTCAAAGGCACGCATGATCCCGAGGGTGCTCATAAATGGCTTAAGGAGATCGAGAGGATTTTCAGAGTCATTGACTGTGCTGAGAATCTCAATGTGAGGTATGGCACTCACATGTTATCTGAGGAGGCTGATGACTGGTGGATGTCAACCAGAGCTGAACTGGATGCTGGTGGTATAGCAATTACTTGGGCTATATTTAAAAGGGAATTTCTGAGGAGGTATTTTCTTGAGGATGTTAGGGGCAGAAAGGAAGTTGAATTTCTGGAACTGGTTCAAGGTAGCATGACGGTACCATAGTATGCTGCCAAGTTTGTGGAACTGGCAAAGTACTATGTGCACTACAATAATGATGAAGCCAGTGAGTTCTCAAAATGTGTCAAGTTTGAGAATGGTCTTCGTGATGAGATCAAGCAGGGTATTAGGTACCAGAGGATTCGGAGGTTTGTTGACCTGGTGGATTGTAGCAGGATTTTCGAAGAAGATAACATCAAGCTGAAGTCATCTCACTCTCGCGAGTTGGTTGACAGAAAGGGTAAGAAACATATGGATAGAGGTAAGCCATATGGTAGAGGTAAGCCTGCTGATTGGAAGAAACCCAGTGGGGGAGATTCCAGTGCTCGTATCAGATGTTATAATTGTGGTGAGATGGGACATCGTAGGAACGAGTGCAAGCTTGAGCAGAAAAAGTGTTACAAATGTGACCAAGTGGGTCATATTGCTGCTGACTGCAAGAAGAGGGTTGTGACTTGTTACAACTGTGGTGAAGAGGGTCACATCAGTCCGAATTGTCCTAAGCCAAAGAAGAACCAATCAGGAGGAAAGGTTTTTGCTTTGACCGGGTCAGAGACTACTCTAGAGGACAGGTTGATTAAAGGTACGTGTTTCATTCATGGCACACCTTTAGTTGCAATTATTGATACTGGAGCAACTCACTCTTTTATTTCTTTGGATTGTGCTGAGAGGTTAAATCTTGAGATATCTGACATAAATGGAAGTATGGTTATTAACACTCCTGCGTCGGGTTCAGTAACTACTTCGTCCGCATGCTTGAATTGTCCGGTTGACATTTTTGGTAGAGAATTCGGGATGGACTTAGTGTGCCTTCCGTTGAAACAACTCGATGTAATCCTGGGAATGAACTGGTTGGAATTCAACCGTGTTCATATCAACTGTTTTGCGAAGACGGTAATTTTTCCTAAAGAGGTTAGTACTGATGATCTGGAAATGACAGCTAGACAGGTGAATGAAGCTATCGGAGATGGTGCAACAATGTTTATGTTGTTCGCATTGATGAATGTGAAAGAAAAAGTGGCGAGTGGCGAGTTACCTGTGGTATGTGAATTTCCAGAAGTTTTTCCAGAAAATGTGAATGAATTACCACCGGAAAGAAAAGTGGAGTTTTCTATTGATTTGGTCCCGGGAACTAGTCCAGTGTTGATGGCACCGTATCATATGTTGTCGTCTGAATTGGCTGAACTGAAGAAGCAGTTAGAAGAATTGCTTGAGAAGAAATTTATTCGTCCTAATGTTTCACCGTGGGGTGCGCCTGTGTTGCTGGTAAAGAAGAAAGAGGGTTCAATGAGGCTGTGTGTAAATTACAGACAATTGAACAAGGTTACTATCAATAATCGGTATCCATTGCCGAGGATTGATGATTTGATGGATCAACTGGTTGGAGCATGTGTATTTAGTAAGATTGATCTGAGTTCTGGGTATCATCAAATTCGTGTGAAAGATGATGATATTCAGAAGACTGCTTTTAGAACGAGGTATGGACATTACGAGTATTCTGTAATGCCGTCTGGAGTTACTAATGCACCTGGTGTCTTTATGGAGTATATGAACAGGATCTTTCATCCTTATCTCGACAAGTTTGTAGTGGTATTTATAGATGATATCCTGATATATTCTAAGAATGAGAAGGAACATGCGGAACATCTTAGAACTGTATTAGAGCTATTAAAAGAGAAGCAACTTTTCGCCAAACTGTCGAAGTGTGAATTCTGGTTGGAAGAAGTCAGTTTTCTTGGACACGTGATCTCTAAGAATGGTATTGCTGTTGACCCTACAAAGATAGAGGCTGTATCTCAGTGGGAAGCGCCGAAGTCAGTGTCAGAGATTCGTAGTTTCCTTGGTTTGGCAGGTTATTACAGGAAGTTTATAGAAGGCTTTTCAAAGTTAGCATTGCCGTTAACTAAATTGACCAGGAAGGGTCAGGCTTTTATTTGGGATGCAAAATGTGAAGAAGGATTCCAAGAGCTGAAGAGGAGGTTGACTAGTGCTCCTATCTTGATTTTTCCGAATCCGACAGAATCGTTTGTGGTTTATTGTGATGCTTCGTTGATGGGTTTAGGTGGTGTGCTGATGCAGAATCAACAAGTGGTCGCTTATGCGTCGAGACAACTCAAAGTGCATGAAAGGAATTATCCGACTCATGATTTAGAGTTGGCAGCTGTGGTTTTCGTTTTGAAGTTGTGGCGACATTATTTGTATGGTTCGAGGTTTGAGGTGTTCAGTGATTATAAGAGACTGAAGTACCTCTTTGATCAGAAAGAGCTGAATATGAGGCAGAGAAGGTGGTTAGAATTTTTGAAAGATTATGATTTTGGTTTGAATTACCATCAGGGTAAAGCAAACGTAGTTGCTGATGCATTGAGTAGGAAGACATTGCATATGTCTATGCTAATGGTGAAGGAATTGGATTTGATTGAACAATTCAGAGACTTGAGTTTAGTATGTGAAGGTACTCCTACTAGTGTCAAATTGGGTATGCTGAAGCTGACTAGTGGTATTCTTGAAGAAATCAGAGAAGGTCAAAAAGCTGATGTTGAATTGATTGATAAGTTGACTTTGATCAACCAAGGCAAGAATGGTGAATTCAGAGTTGACGAGAATGGTATACTGAGGTTTGGTGACCGAGTTTGTGTTCCTGATATTGATGAACTCCAAAAGCGTATTTTAGAAGAAGGACACCGTAGTGGGTTGAGTATTCATCCTGGTGCTACCAAGATGTATCATGATTTGAAAAAGTTGTTTTGGTGGCCTGGAATGAAGAAGGAAATTGTTGAGTTTGTATATTCTTGTTTGACTTGCCAGAAGTCAAAGATTGAGCATCAGAAACCATCTGGGTTTATGCAACCGATGTTTATTCCTGAGTGGAAGTGGGATAGCATATCAAAGGATTTTGTCTCGGGTTTTCCGAGAACTATCAGAAATTGTGAAGCTATCTGGGTCATGGTGGACAGGTTGACGAAGTCTGCACTTTTTATACCGATGAGAATGGATTATCCGATGGTGAAGCTAGCTCAGTTGTATATTGAGAAGATAGTACGTCTGCATGGTATTCCTTCAAGTTTCGTGTCAGACAGAGATCCGAGGTTTACGTCTAAGTTCTGGGACGGTTTGCAGAAAGCTTTAGGTACTAAGTTGAGATTGAGTTCTGCTTATCATCCGCAGACTGATGGACAGACTGAGAGGACGATTCAGTTGTTAGAGGATTTGTTGCGGGCTTGTGTGTTGGAAAAAGGAGGTACTTGGGATAGTTATCTGCCCTTTGATTGAGTTTACCTATAACAATAGTTTTCATTCGAGTATCGGTATGGCTCCGTTTGAGGCGTTGTATGGTAGGAGGTGTATGACGCTGTTGTGTTGGTACGAATCTGGTGAGAATGCTGTGATTGGTCCAGAAATTGTACAACAGACTACAAAGAAGATTAAGATGATTCAAGAGAAGATGAAGGCTTCTCAGAGTCGTCAGAAGAGTTATCATGACAAGAGGAGGAAAACACTTGAGTTTCAAGAGGGAGATCATGTGTTTATGAGAGTTACTCCTATGACGGGGATTGGTCGAGCATTGAAGTCAAAGAAGTTGACTCCGCATTTTATTGGACCATTCCAAATTTCTGAAAGAGTGGGAGAAGTGGCTTATCGTATCGCTTTACCGCCGATGCTTGCAAATTTGCATGATGTATTTCATGTGTCTCAGTTGAGGAAATACATTTCAGATCCGTCCCATGTGATCCAAGTAGATGATGTGCAGGTGAAAGACAACTTAACAGTTGAGACTTTACCTGTGAGGATTGAAGATCGAAGACTGAAGCAATTGCGTGGCAAGGAAATAGCTTTAGTCAGAGTAGCTTGGGGAGGACCTGCTGAGGGAAATGTTACTTGGGAACTGGAGAGTCAGATGAAGGACTCTTATCCAGAACTTTTCACTTGAGGTATGTTTTCGAGGACGTAAACTTTTTTAGTGGGGGAGAGTTGTAACACCCGTATAATTTTAATATTAATTTAATTTGGAATATTGAATTAATAATTAGAATTATTATGGATTTTGTGAAAATAATAGAAAAATAATGGTTTATGGCAATTGGGCCATGTGAGGAAATAGTAAAAGAAGGAGGTGTGATATAGTAATCCTTTTTACTAATTTTATTATTATTTTCATAAAAAAATTGGGATTGGGAAGAAAGAAAGAACGTGAAAGAACAGAAATTTTGGGAACGAAGAACGTGAACGAGAACTGAAGAGGGAGAGACCAAAGATCAAGAAATTGTCTAAGGTAAGGGGGGACTCTCCATTTAATCTCTATTATCGTGTTATGGATAATGATGTTGATTAGGAGTATTGTTTGGATCAATGGATTCTATATTCTGAATTTTTCTGTTTGTGTTCATCAATTGGATTGAAAATTGTGACTGTTAATCCCTAATAACTGAGTAGATTTAGGTTGTGATGAGTAAAATCGATTGTAGAATCATATACTATTGATGTTGGGTGAATTCTATGCTGTTTAGAATGTGAAATTTCTGGTTTTGAGACCCAAACCGTAGGCTGTACAGATGAATTCGCGAGGAAGACGAATGGGTAAGTTGCAGATTTTGGGAAGACGCTGTTGATACGCGTATGATACGTGTATGGGGAAGTGATACGCGTATGATACGTGTATGATACGTGTATGGGGAAGTGATACGTGTATGGTACGTGTATGGGGAAGTGATACGCGTATGATACGTGTATGGGGAAGTGATACGTGTATGATACGAGTATGATGTTGTTTTGTGTGGAAATATGGTTCTGTCCATACGCGTATGATACGTGTATGGTGTGTGTTTTGTGAATTTTTGGGCCTGTTGGTACGCGTATGGTACGCGTATGGCCAGCGTGACTTGCAGACTTTTGCTGTTTTGTGATTTTTGAAGGTTAATGGCGTGTAACTTTCAAACTGACGAATCTGTATGATTTATTGTTATATGATTTTATTGAATGATGCAATTGTATATATATATATATGAACATACTTGTTAATGATGATGATGATGAATGATGATGTATGAGTATAGATGATGCTACTCATAGTGAGATGATGATGTTGGTATGTTATATATATATATATGTGTTTGCATGCATTCATAATCATTGTTGAGGGTTGTATCCTAAAGATGAGAGGATTCAGTGAAGGGCAAGATTCCCATTGTGTGGAATCTGTGCTGGCAGGGCCGTATCTGGATGATGATAGATCGGTCGGTGGATTTTCCCACTGGTGATGTTGGTACCACATGCATAGTGTCAGTTTTCATACATATGCATAATTTTATAACATGATTAATATGTTTTATGTGATGAATTGATGTTTGTGGGTGTGCAATGATGATGTGTCTGAATATGAAACGATTGGGTGAATGATATAACTATGATATGTTGTTATTTATGATGCAATAACATTGGTTAACTGTGATGAGACTCACCCTTACTTATTGTCATTTTAAGATTGAGGATAGCGGCGCGACTTGGTGAGTATTAGCTCATAAGTCGGTTTTTAGTTATTGTGTCGGTGTCATGCTCTGGTAGATGTAACACTGGGAACGCGATTGTTTTGAGTTTCGATTATAACTCTATTTGTTTGTGTTGTGTGAGTCTGATACACTAATGATGAATGTTGACTCGATGGTTTAATTCCGCTGTGTAAACACGATTTTAATTGATGAGTTATAATTCCAGATGTTTTCAGTGAATGCATGACATGTGCCGAAATGTGGTTTTCTTTTATTTTTGAATTGTGATGCCTCTTTACGTGTTACTCTGATTGTTATTTGTTTTATTGCCGCGGGTTATTAGAGGGGTGTTACGCGCTGTGTTGACATGAGATTATTTTATGAGTTATGATGAATTATGTTGAATTTCCTCAGTGAATGCATGGCAGTGACGTATGATGTTTGTTTTTAAAATGAATTGTGGCACCCTTGTTTCATGTACTCTGAAATATTTATTTAATTGCCGCGGAGTGTAGAAGGGTGTTACAGTAACCATGTTAAGGGCTCTATAATCGGTACAAAACATTCGTGTTCCATCTTTCTTTTTGACTAAAATGATGGGTGATGAAAATGGGCTTGTGCTTGGCTGAATGATACCTTGTTGTAGCATATCTGAGGCCATTCTCTCAATCTGCTCTTTTTGGCTGTGCAGATACTGGTAGGGACGCACCTTAATCACTGTTGACTCATCCAATAGAGGAATATAGTGGTCTTGTGCTCTGGGTGGAGGCAGAGAGGTAGGAGTTTGAAACACTTCTGAATAATGTATTAGTAATTTGCGTAATTCTGGACTTAGGTTGGAAGGAATTTGCTCAACACAAGGTTCTGCAGGCCCAAGATTAAATAGTTGCATCATATAGACTTCAGAGATAGCGTTAGTATGCTGCATGCGTCGGAGATCATGTAATTGCGCCGGAGCCGGAAGGGTCTCAGGCATGCTGGACAGAGTAACAAATTTCCCATTAGCAAAAAATTTGAGACTGAGATTTGCGTAGTTCGCAATGTGAGGACCTAGTGTGTCAAGCCAAGAAGAACCAAGAATTAAATCAGCCCTTGAGAATGGTAATAAGAACACCGGTAAAACAATTTTCTGCCCTTATATGTCAACTGAGAGTTTGGAAATATTTCCCTCGGCCACCATAGATTGTCCATTGCCCACCAAAACATTGAATCCAGGAGCTGGTTCCACTAGAAGTTGTAGAAAGTGAGCTAGTCGGGGCTGGAAGAAGTTATCAGCTACCTCCGTCCACCACTATTTGGATTGGGATATGAGCCCTTGAAACGTAATGTACCTAGCTTAGGAGATCATTCAACGCATTCAGAGATAAGTGAAGGCCGAGTTTCGAATGAGGTTTATCTGAAGTAGGGGATTGGAGTTCCGATGTTTCTAAATTGGTTTCAGAATTGGGGCTAGGAGGATTAGGATCCTCCAGTTGCAGCAGGTATAAGTGTTTATTCGGACAGCGGTGACGGAAGGAGAACTTGTCATTACAATAATAACATAAACCCTTGTCACGACGGAGTTGCATCTCCGCCGGACTGATACGCTTGACGGAACGGTTGGGCATCGACGAGCTATTTGTCAGTGTAGGTAAGAGAGGAGTGGGATTGGGACGTTGGGTCGGGTGTGATGTGGAACCTTGGGAACTTGTGGATCGGGGCGGGTAATGGATGTTGGGGCCTTTGAAGTGTAAGGTTGGGCTAGGGTTTTGGTGGGCTGAAATTTTTCCTCAAACAAACGTGCAATAGAAACAGCCTAGCCTAAAGTGGATGGGTGTTGGGAGATCACCCCCTCTGCAATTCTCGCTGCAGGCCACTAATGAAACGGTCCAATAGGGCATCTGGATTCAAACCTGTGACCCGATTCGCGAAATTGGTAAATTGCACATATAATTCGTTAATAGTACCTCTCTCTCTCTCTCTCTCACACACACACACACACACACACATACACACACACAAAAACAAACGAGAGAAATTGGGCATCTCTCCTTTACTTCCCTCTATGCAATTTCTTTCTTTATCAAACATACCCTAAATTTACTTCCCTCTTTGCTATTTCTTTCTTTATCAAACAATGTAATTCATTAATTTAATTTTTTAAAAATAAAATATCTAAATTATTCTTGTTAAAAATTTAAAATTTATGGATCAAATTTAAATTTTATTTGAAAAATTAATAAAAACTCATTTACTATTTTCGGAAAATTTTAAATATTTAATCTAACATTCAATTATATAAAGTATGATAAAAATTTCAAATTCTTAAATTTTATATTTTATTTTAAAATCATTAAATTTAACTTGAACAATAATACTTACACAAATTTCCATCATATTTTAACAATTCTTACTATTTTTTTTATCAAAATACTAAATTTTATTCAAATCAATTTAAATTGATTCAAAACATTATAATTTTTCATTAAAATGACTCATTTAAATATAAGAAGAAGAAATCTAATCAAATTTTTATTTGACAAAAAATAGATTATTTTAAATAATATAAAGTTTTTTTTTTATTTTTCTATTTTTCTATTTATGTTTTTTTTTTTAAAAAGGAAAATTTTAAAGTGCATCAAAAAAAAATCTGTTACAAAAGAGACAAATCTGAGTTTTCATAAATTGCTTAGAAAATACATGGTTGGAGGTTAAGAAATTTCCATCTAATATTGCCAAAGAAGAAAAACAACACGGAGTATAAGAATTCACTTTTTGTTTGGGCTAGAAAAGCAAGGAAGGAGTACTAATCTTGGCGTACAAGAGTCAAACCCGTGCGAGCCACTCTTTCGTCGGACCGGTCAGCAATGGCGGCTCGACCGCCCACTTTTGTCTCCTAATCTTAAAATGTCCCTCCTATGACTCTTGCGCTTCTTGTTCCCTCACCTGTCACTTTTACAACATTTTCGTCAATAAATAATCCCCAAATTCTAGACGCATTACATAACTAATTTGACATTAAGAAATTACAAACATCAGTCACACACACTTTTTAGTTTTATTTCTTTCAATTTAATTGGAATATATTTAAAGCCAAACCCCCCAATAGAAAATCGTAAAATCGAATTAAATTAAATCAAAACTGTAAAAAATTGTATTTGATTCGAATGTGTTTGGGTCATTTTTTAATAAATCGCACAGTTCGGTTCGATTTGCTGTTTGTATTTTACAAAATGAACCAAACCAAACTAATCCATATTATGCTACAACTTCCAAAATTCAATTAACTTATATTCAACCCAAACTTAAACCTATACTTTAGCCTTACAATTACAAATGAATTTCTTTTCTTCACACTTAAGGTTTCACTTTAAGTCTTTTTAAATCTCTCCTAGCGGTATTGTGTCTTCTTCTCATCTTCTTTTTCAAGCACATATCACTTTTTCTTTTCTAGTATTTCATCTTTTAAGTTCTCTCTTTTTCATCTTATTATTTTTATTCTATTGTTCTCTCCTAGAATTTCGTTTTTAATGTTCCACTTCTTATCTAATCTCTCGTCTCTTTTGCTCTTTTTTTTCGTCTTCTTTAATTTTTCATCTCCTCTTTTTTCTATTTCGTTATAAGGTTTTTGATATTGTTTTATTTTACCATTTTATATTTTTTATTCTATTTTTATTTTATTTTATTTTTGTATATTAAATAGAAAGTTGTTATCCATATATGATAAATTTTGTTGATATTTGATAACGCATAAATGACTAAATACAAAGTTATGTTTTCATCTATATATGTATATATGGCGCAATAAATTTTTGTAAAAAAATAGAACCAATTCAAACCGCATTGGTTTGGTTTAGTTTTATTTGTAAAAACCAACCGAACCACACACTTTTTTCTCTTGCGGTTCAGTTTTTTTACGTAAAAACCGCACCGCAAACAACCCTAAAATACACCAACAATTGGGAAATATTTTTACACTAACAATAAATCATAACTAATCGTAATTGTTAATTCTTAAATTAAATTAGTTTTTATTTTAATTATATATAAAATAATAATTATAAATGATTGTGATGGATTATATAAATGTTTTTATATTGGTGCATAACAATTAATCCCTATCACTCTATCCACTTTTTTTAATGATTATAGTATTTGTTTCGAAGATTAATAAATTGAATTTTTTTTAGTCATAGTTTTTTTACAAAATTAATAAAATAATTTTAAATTTAAATAATTTTGATTTCCAATCATATTTTATATATAAAATTAACCATAAAAATGTCTTAGATGTGAAATGTGATAAATAAGTGAATATGAACTTTTTATAAAACTTTATAGATATTAAAAATAAACACTAAATTTTAAGTAAAACATAAGAAAATTATTTAAATTTTAAAAAAAAATTAATTTTTTGAATCAGATAAAACAAATCGGAGAAATTAAAACTATAATTAAATTTAATATTATATGTTTGGTTCAACTAATTTATTTAATAGTTCAGTAGTGATATCGAGTTGCACTTAAACTATAAAAACTTAATATAATATAAATTACTTTATTTAAAAAATATTGAATATTAAATATAATAAAATAAATTTTTTTAAAAGAATAAAACATACTTCATTTGTTTTAAAATTGATATTTTTACACGGATTAAGAAAATTGATAGATAAAATGACAATTATACTAAATTATTCTTATTTATTATTAGTATATTTTTAATATCATTAATACAATAAAAGAGGAATAACATAAATTAACAATATTAATTGATACAATTAAAAGATAACCCACTTGTTTTAAAACAAACAATTTTTACAAATCGGAGTAAATAATATACGTATAATAATAATTAATAAAGACAATTTATTAGTACAACTATTTATACACTTGTTCATTTATTTATTTACTACATAGATTATTCAAAGAATCACACGGACATACTCACAAATAACAACAATAACACAACAATGGTTCTTTCATGTTCATATTATTATTCAATTCATTAAAATAACTTCCTATGATATCACAACAAAGAAAATTCAACAAAAGAGAAACACAAAAATCAACCTTTATTCTTCATTCAATTCTTCTTTATCATCTTAATGGCTTCCACTATCTCATAAAGAAGATTCACTTCCACTTCAACTAATTTCCTTTCCTTTTTGGTAAACCATCAAGTACATGAATTTTCAATTTCATCATAGAATCATAATAACCATAATACAAAAATTGAGCTATCATTAATGTCAGAACAAGATTCTGATTCATGGAGTTTCTTGTTTCTCTGTCTCTTGATCCTTTTCTCAGGTACAAACTAAAAACTCCTACCTTTTTATAGCCTCTCAGACAAAATCTCAACAGTTGGATTAACCTGACAGCTTTATCATCCCGTGTCAGGTTAATTCAACGACTGAGGTCTATCTGTCTGAGAGGCTATGGAGAATTCATGTTTGTTATTTAGTTTTTCAAAGTTGATGCTGTTTAAATTCTCTAATTTGCGCGTTTCACGAGGTGAATTATGGTTTTCTTGTGTTGATTTATTGATTTGACAGGTAAACTAGTTCTTGGTGATTCATTGGAAACAGACAAAGAAGTACTATTGAAGCTAAAATCCTATTTGCAGAATCAAACAGTTTCAAATAAAGGAGGTTACATAAGATGGAACATGAACACTTCAAATCCTTGTGATTGGTCAGGAATCTCATGCAGCATGATCACAGGAGAAACAAGGGTTGTGAGTGTTGATATTTCAGCGAGCGAGGTGGCAGGTAAGATGTTTGATCATTTTTCTGAGCTAAGCGAACTTGCGCATCTTGATGTCTCGTGGAACACTCTCCGCGGAGAGATTCCCGAGGATTTAATGAAGTGTAGTAATCTTGTGTTTCTCAATTTGTCTCACAATATTCTCGAAGGGGAGATGAATTTGACTGGTTTGAGAAAGTTGAAAACGTTGGATTTGTCCACGAATAGACTTCATGGGGATATTGCGTTGAGTTTTCGTAATCATTGTGATGATTTGGTTAGTTTGAATGTTTCGGATAATCACTTTTTTGGTAGGATTGATGAGTGTTTCGATGAATGTTCGAGGTTGAAGTATTTAGATTTGAGTACAAATAATATAAGTGGTGCTTTATGGAATGGGATTTCGAGGTTGACAGAGTTTTCTATTTCGGAGAATTTTCTAACTGGGAATGTTTCTTCTCAAGCTTTTCCGACGAATTGTAGTCTTGAAAAATTGGATCTTTCTGTCAACAGATTTTTTGGTAAACCGCCTAAAGAAGTTGCAAACTGTAAGAATTTAGAGATTCTCAATCTTTCTAGTAACAAATTTAGCGGTGAAATACCTCGGGAAATTGGTTCGATTTCTGGTCTTAAATCACTGTTCTTGCAGAATAACACCTTTTCAAGAGATATTCCGGATACACTTTTGAATTTGAACAATTTGTTCATTTTGGATGTGAGCAGGAACAACTTTGGTGGTGTGGTACAAGAGATTTTCGGTAAATTCAAGCAATTGAAGTTTCTTTTGTTGCACGCAAATTCTTATGTTAAAGGGTTGAATGAATCAGGAATTTTCACATTGACTAATCTTACGAGATTAAACTTATGTTTCAACAACTTTTCAGGTCCGTTACCAGCTGAAATCTCTCAAATGTCTGGTCTCATATTCTTAACATTAAGCAACAACAACTTTAATGGAACTATTCCGTCTGAATTAGCGAAGTTGAGTAAATTGCAAGCACTTGAACTTGCTTTCAATAGTTTCAGTGGACCAATTCCAGCAAGCTTAGGAAAGTTGAATTCTCTCTTGTGGTTAATGCTTGCAAATAATTCGTTAACCGGTCAAATACCGCATGAGTTAGGTAACTGTTCAAGTTTGTTATGGTTGAACCTTGCAAACAACAAACTCACCGGAAAGTTTCCTTCTGAGTTGACCGGAATTGGAAGAAATGCTATGGAGACGTTTGAATTAAACCAAAAAAATTTGGTCAGTGTTGTTGCTGGAAATAGCGAATGTTTATCGATGAAAAGTTGGATACCTGCTAATTACCCTCCATTCAGTTTTGTGTATAGTATCTTAACACGGAAAAATTGTAGAGCCCTTTGGGATAGATTACTCAAAGGATATGGAATTTTTCCTATGTGTTCATCAGAACCTTCTTCTAGATCATCTCATAAATTTGGTTATGTTCAGTTAAGTGGTAACATGATCAGTGGAGAAATTCCTTCAGAAATCGGGAACATGGTGAATTTCAGTATGTTGCATTTAGGTGACAATAGATTCAATGGCGAATTCCCAAAAGAGATTGGTGGTTTACCACTTATTGTCTTGAACATGACCAGGAACAAATTTTCAGGTGAAATTCCAACTGAAATCGGTGACATGAAGTGCATGCAGAATCTTGATTTGTCTTGGAACAATTTCTCAGGTGCATTTCCGACAAGTTTGGTCAAATTGGATGAGCTTAGCAGGTTCAACATCTCATATAATCCTCTGTTATCTGGTACGGTACCTCTAACCGGACATTTGCTTACTTTTGATAAAGATTCCTATTTAGGCGATGCCCTCTTAGATCTTCCGAAATTCTTTGATAATACCCCAGATGGAAAAAACAAAACATTACACATACAGATGAAAAAAGCAACAAAATGGTATTTTTTTGTTGCTATAACACTAGCTATTTTGGTTTCTGGACTTCTTTCTCTAACTGTCTACTTCTTGGTGAAAAGTCCGTCCGAGGAACAAAGAAAGTTTCTGCAGGATAAAAACCGAAAGCATAATGATTCAAGTAGCTATGGGTCGTCACAATGGTTATCTGATACTGTCAAGATATTCCATTTGAACAATGTAGTTTTCACGCATGCCGACATTTTGGAAGCAACTAGCAACTTCAAAGAAGAGAGAATCATAGGAAAAGGCGGTTTTGGAACGGTTTACAAAGGAGTTTTTCCTGACGGAAGAGTAGTGGCAGTGAAGAAGCTACAAAGGGAAGGAACCGAAGGCGAGAAAGAATTCAAAGCTGAAATGAAAGTCCTTAGTGGTCAAGAATTTGGGTGGCCTCATCCAAATCTTGTCACACTTTACGGTTGGTGCTTATACGGTTCAGAAAAGTTACTAGTTTACGAGTACATAGGAGGTGGAAGTTTGGAAGAGCTAGTAACAGATACGAAAAACATGACTTATAAAAGGCGGTTAGAAGCCGCGATTGATGTGGCTAAAGCGTTAGTTTATTTACACCATGAATGTTACCCACCGATCGTGCACAGAGACGTGAAGGCTAGTAATGTGTTGCTTGACAAAGAAGGCAAAGCAAAAGTAACAGATTTCGGGCTTGCTAGAGTAGTTGATGTTGGTGATAGCCACGTGAGTACAGTTGTTGCTGGAACTGTCGGATATGTTGCACCTGAATATGGACTAACATGGCAAGCTACAACAAAAGGCGACGTGTATAGTTTTGGCGTGTTGGTCATGGAGTTAGCGACCGGGAGAAGAGCTGTCGATGGAGGTGAAGAGTGTTTGGTTGAATGTGTTAGGCGTGTGATTGGTTCTGGTAGAAATGGATTGAGTCATTTTGGGCTAGTTGGTGGTGCAAAAGAGATGTTTGAGTTGCTTTTTGTTGGAGTGAAGTGCACAAATGACTCACCACAAAATAGGCCTAACATGAAAGAGGTTCTAGCTATGTTGATTAAGATATTCAATTCTCATAGAAATTCAAACTATTGAAGTTTCAACTCATACTGTTTTCATATACATTGTAAGTTTTTTTTTTCTTTTTTCTTTGTTATTAATAGGAAAGTATATGACATAGTTTTAGTTTCTTAAATAAAATAATGTGGATATCATAGTGTAACTTGCAATACAGAATACATAGAATAACAAATGTCATGCACAGTTGTTTCTTCCATTGTGTAAAGGAACTTCATCATTCATTTTGAAGAAGTTGTTCAATTTTGTTCTTTAATTAGGAGTTTTGTTGTAATTTAACATTTGTTTTAGTTTAATCCCTTTTGGAGAATAATAAGCACCACTCTTTAGTTTTGTGAGTATACTTAAAAATCTAATGTGACAGTTTTTTTACATTGAAAAGTATGATGTACATTGTTATTAATATGACAATCAGTTCGATTTATGTTTTTTTTTTTTAAAGAAAAAAATTATATTAGTGAAGATGTACTTCTGTAAGGTCACAGGAAACAATTAAAATGTTCCAATGAAACTTATATTTAATTTTCAAATTATGGAATTTAGGACTTTAAATCAAATTAGCTATTAACATCTAACTTTGTAAGACTTAAAATTGCGTTATTTAATTAATCAATAAGTGGGTATCTAAAAAAAAAAATATCCACAAAAGGTGGGTAAAAATCAAATAATTATCCAGTAAAGTAAGCAAGTATGAATATTTTAGTATCCAGCCCGCCCTATCGGTTTAAAAAAAAAATCACTATTAAACTATTTCACATTTATTTTAATATAAGTGTTTGTTTATTTACAGTTCAACAATAAAATCTTTAGAGTTTTTTATTTTATTTTATAATGTTGTTAAAAAACTTAAAATGATATGATATTTTATTGTTGATCTATTTATTTTTACTTGAAATACGTGTAACAAGCATAAGTATGTGTACTCAGGTACCCATAAGATACGGATAAGGGTACAAACATTGATTCCAACATGACTATGGCCTCGTGTACGATAATTTTTTCCAAATGCGGGTATGAGGCAAATTCTATAGTATCCTGCCCAAACTCTGCCAATTGTCATCCATGTGTGTGTGGACTATGATAAATTTGATTGGACCCAGGAAGAAACTCACCCATAGCTTAATCATCCCAAGAACATTGTAAGAGGTCAAAGGGCGAATTAGGGAGGCGTTACATGACGGGTCATAAGATCACCCGAACCAAACCATTTTTCTTGAGACATGGGTGTCCGACATAAACTGATATTATTGAGTTACAATTGTATTAATACGTGTCAGATTACATGTTTCTAAAAGAGTAGAGTCGTTATTGCCAATACTTTAAGGAAGAAACCACTCCTCCTACTAATGGGGAAGAACTAAGTCGTTCTATGCCCATGTT
This sequence comes from Vicia villosa, assembly GCF_029867415.1. Taxonomy (NCBI): domain Eukaryota; kingdom Viridiplantae; phylum Streptophyta; class Magnoliopsida; order Fabales; family Fabaceae; genus Vicia; species Vicia villosa. Next base: position 333,127 of record NW_026705454.1, on the reverse strand, counting down.
CTAGCCAAGCATTTGGGATGTAACTGGTTCTTTATCTACAACTTGTCCCATGAGCTAAGTGTATAAATATTTTGACCTTTAGAGTTGAGAGGGATCATTCCTTGTTTGTAAATTCAGCACACAAAAAAAAGAATCTCTTGCTTTCTCTTACGTAAGCAAAATTCCCATCATTGAATTTATCATAAGTACAATTGGTGTCCATCACATGGCTTTAGTAAAACTGACATAAGACACCTTCACTCAATATCCAATTTCCTAATCCCTTTTATATTATGGTGATACGAGGCATCACCGCCACCAATAGTAGCGGTGACACCGATAATGAGGCCATGGCGGAGATGAGAGAGACTATAGAGGAATTACATCGTTCTAACTAAACTTTACAGGGTAACATCTTGACTCTTTAGCAACGTCATCATGATAACCACCTAACAAAATATGACGAGGTCCTGAATCCCCAACATATCGTTGATGAAATCTGGGACACTCTAATACAATAAAACTTCAAACTACCATCATTGGTGAAGTTTGATGGAAAAATCAAGCGATAGAAATGTATCATCGCAATCAATACTTGGTCGTCAATATTTGGTGCCTTTGACTCCTTGAAATACAAGCTCTTGTCTAGTACTTTCAAGAAGACAACTCTGAGTTGGTTCATGAACTGCCCCGTCTTTCGGTGACTAGTTATCAAGTCCTCTCAAGGAAAGCGGTCCATCATTTTTCGCTAAGTAAATTCCAAAAAAATTGACAACCACCTTATTCAATGTCTGTAAGAGGCACTCTGAGTCCCTAAGGAAGTACCCCATCCAGTTCAATGAGGCGACTATAAAGGTGGTGCATCGAAATCAATAAATATTCAAGGGATGAGTATTTTAACAAAGAGGAATATATAATTGTAGAAAAGAAACATATGGATGTTAAAGAACTTGCCGCCAACGAGTCAAATTCGTCAGAACAACAACGCCCGAGCCGCTATACTTCACTCGCTAAGTGTAGCAACCTGCCCTAAAATAAAGATTTAGAGTCGCCACCTATTCTACCAGGGCGAATAGGAAACCCTACGCAGTTAAGAGATCGGGGTAAGATTATTATAATCAGGTCGAGGGAAGGTGTGAGGCACCCTCAACCCTTTCCTAAGGTTTGCATTTTTAGGTAAAGGTTTATGGCTAAATTTATTAAGGTTAATAGCTAAGGAAATGAAGAGGGCGAAAAGTGAGATTTGAAAGAATTGAGGTTTTAGGGAAGGGGGACTCGCCTTGTTGCCAAGTGCCTACGTATCTCCTTAGGGAGAATCAGAGTCAACGTAGTTCGGGCACAGGGTTGTACGCCTTAGAATTAGAGTTTGATTTGATATGGTTTGAAGGCTTTTTGAATGGCCTTATCGTAGTTTTTGAAATGCGAAGTTCGAAGGTATTTTGAAATACCTTATCGTAGTTTTGAACATCGCAGTGTTGAAGAGATGAATTTTGTAGTTCCGTGGTTTAGTGTGTTTTAGATGGCGTACAACCCTGATTTGGATATGTTACCAATAGTTGCGATGATCAATGGATTTGATCATTATAGTTAACGAATTAAATAATGTATTGCTGGCTACTCTGACCGATAGATTCGATCGTCGCGGGCAGCAAATAAAATGTATTTTAAATTTGTAATTAAATTATGGGTTTTATCATTGCCTCTCGTAACCAATAGGTTTGGTTATTACATGACAACGAATTCCATTGTTAATATTTTATTATTTTTATCTCTCGTCATTGCGACTAATAGATTTAGTCGGGTCGAGGAGAGAATTAACTAAGGGTTAATGTTTTGCCAAACGGTAATGGGATTGGGCAAACCCTAACGCCTTGGATAAACTTTCCTAGGGTTTGTGTGATTTATAATTAAATTAATTAAAATTAAATCGAAATAATCGGAATATTCCTAAACCCTAATAGGAGCCTAACCCTAATTCATATTTAAACCTAATCATATATCCTAACCCTAATTAAATAAATTAAATATAATAACTTAATATCTAATCTAAATAATAAAATGACATAACTAATAAATCTTAATAATAAAATAATAAAAAAAATTATTGAAGAACCTGGTTTTGATTCTACGCAGCGTGCCTGGGAATGTCCATGATGCACCTTCATCTCTGATGCGTTGGATTGAAATCTTGATGTGATCCAAAGGTTATGATGCAGGGTGTATCGTGAGTCATCTCACGTGAGGCGCATGTAACTGTGGTAAATATTTGTTGAAAAAAAACAACAGGGTTGGGGATCGAACCCACGAGCCCCTGGTAGAACACCAGCACAATTACCATCCCTACCAATTGCTTCAACTGTAAACCAACGTGAACGAAAATCATTATATTTAAAATACGTCGTTTAAATGAAAATAAGGCGCGCATTTTTGAACGAGCCAATAGCCAAGTGACACGCCTTCATCTTCAAGCTCAGGACCTGCAATTCACATTTTTATTTGCTACGAATCTGCCATGAATTTGCGGCGACTCCATCCGTAGCAAACTTAACCTGCAATTACAAAACCACATACACACACCAAAAATCCAAACCAAGACCATGGTTGCGACCGTCTCGTCCATACGAACACAATAACACCTGCGTTAAGCCCCAATTCCTCCCAAATCAAGAATCCCTAATTTGAAAGGGGTAAACGCTAACATGGTGATATGTTATATACGCGTGCAGCAATCAAATTGATAGCCCAGAAAGATTCAGTGCATCACGCCCAACAGAATTATGCAATCAAAAGGTATTTATGCTTCGTGAATCAACGAGATCGATGCCCAATCCAAGAGGGGAAACGGTGACCTATAGCTCGTGGTTCTGAGAGCTTCGGACCTGGAGAGTGATTGGGATAGCTTCAAAGGAACCCCAGGAATATGTTTTGGTCTTCCAAACGACCTGAACACCACTGCAATCCTAAAACCGAAATTGGTTTGTTCTTGAATTTCTTTGGAAGTTGGTTAGGGTTTCTCCAAGTCAGAATTTCTTCAAAAAAACCTCTCCTTGTGCTTGTGATAATTATGTTTATATAGCAGCTTGTTTAGGTTAACCAAAAAGGAAAAGAATCAATGATAAATAATTGATTGAAAATCAAATTCTAATCTTGCTATTTTTGCTCAAATCTTATTCCAATCATCCCAATCGTGCTTCCACGATTTTTCCATTCAATATCTGATATTTGGATTGCTTGCCATGATTCAAAAATGTATTTTATGATTTAAATCAATTTATTTCATAATTTACTTGATTTATTTAATATTTAAAAGAATAAAATTCAAATAAATATAAAGAAATGTCATAAAAATAAAACAAATGATTTAAAGGTTTTTATTTAGCCCATATACATGTTTGAGGTTCAAAAGTTAGGCTCACTAATTCAAAATTATGAAAATCACCCATTAGGGTTCCATGCATTTCTTGGAATTTGACCAACTTGTGCACATCGTATCTCCCTCAATTTTAATCATATGAATGCATTCTAGGACTTTTTAGAAAGCTTAAAGAGTCCTTTAAAACCGCCTTTTGGTTTCATCTCAATTGAAGCTTCCCTGTTTGAGTTATGAGCTTTGACCCAAAAGGTGTTTTTGTTGACTTTTTTGGAGGACCTGTAATGTATTGGACCACATCTCTCAAATGAAGCATTTCTGACCTTGGCTTGTGAGAGACAAAGTTGTAGAGAATCAAATTTCCTTCAGAATAGGCTTTGGTTGGGAAATTTTTGATACTCCATGTGAAAGTTATGACTAGTCAAAGTTGAGTTGACTTTCTCCTATAAAAACCCTAATTCGAACCTTTGAATTTATTCATTTCTGAGTTTTTATTGATGGATCGTGATCAACCTTTGATCAAATGATGGATATAACCTCACATACTTGATGTTGACCAAAAATCTTGAATTTTGACTGTACTTTGATTGTAGTTAACTTTTAGATCAAACTAGTCGACTATGGATCATCTAAGCATTTGAGTGAGAAATCCTTGGGATTGAAGCTCGATAATTGACATGGAAATACCTTGAGATATATGAGACACCTTGAGATCCATTTGAGGCCTTAGAGATTCAAATTCCTTTTGATGAAGTGCAAACCCTAGCTTTGGATAGGAGAGAGTGACTTGAGAAAACCCTTGAACCTTGAGTCATTGAAGATGAAAAGAGGAGGGCAAATTTTAGGGTATGACACTAAGGACATGGAGACTTTCAAACACAGTGGGAGGCACTCCAACAACTTTACACCTCTCAACACCCGCCAAGTGAAAATCTGGCGAGAAGTTATTGTCATTGTAATACGGTGAACTGACTTTTTTATCGAAGTGTCGCGGTTAAGCATGAGTCGCCACCGGCTTTTATTTTATCCAAACTTAGGAAAGGCTAAAAGAACAGGAAAAACCTTTTAAATAAAATAGGGTTCGGGGGGTAATTATGCAAAGGGAAGGTGTAAGACACCCTTTGCATCCATGGTTTTCCATGAGCTCTTAATTGCTTTGCTCTTTAGTTTTGAAGCCAAAAGTTTCAGAAAATGTAGAAAAAGAGAAATAAGGACTTTAGCTCGTAAAATGAGCGTAGCCTTATTGAAGGTTTATGAGAAAGAATATGAAAAAAGTTTTTAGAGCAAGGCAAAGCAATTAGGGGCAATTACCTTATAGTTTTAAAAACGTTCTTTTAGCCTTTCAGGGTGAAAGGGTCTTTCCATGCCATAAGAGGGCAAGAAGCCTTTCATTTGGAGGTTGAAGGGTCATCGAGAGTTCGTTCGCCATAAGACTGTCCCATGCCATAGAGAGGCAGGTAGTCTAAGGGAAGAACCAGAATAACCTTTTCGTAGGCAGCCAGAGGATACCTCAGCCTTTTCGTAGGCAACTTCCGAGGGTCGAGATCATGTTTAGTGTATCGAAGGCAGCATCATTAGGGACCCATGATCTTAATCGAGGCAACATGGCTGAGGTATCCTCGTATTCGAGGGACTGGCTATTCTGCAAAAAACACAAGGCAACAAGGCAACAGGCAACAGAGAGGTTACCCCAAAAGTGTGCGTGTGTGCACCAATCACGTGATCAGTTTAGAATATATTATCTTATAATGATTAAGTGATGCTAGTTTAATTCAGGGTTGCACTCCCTAAAGTTACTAACCACAACAATTGATAAACAAATATAATTAAAGCAAATACGGGGAAGGGGAAAATGAAACCAGCGGAGGAAAGGGGAATTGAAACCAGCGGGATAATAATATTAATAGGTCTAACACGAGTAATAATTAATAGCAGGGTTTAGGGTTACCGATATTCGAAGCTTTGGCAATTGACAAACCCTGAAAAGGTGGAAAAATAACAAACAAAAATAGGGTGAGTGCATTATCGGTCCAGAGGCAAACATAGCTAACCCTAAAAATAAAAAGATAAAGAAATTTAAAATAAATAAACAAATAGGCACTTAGCTTTGAATTTGATCTGATATGGTTGGCAGTCGGAGGAAACCTCGGGGTTAACCCTGAAAAATGGCAAAGGCAAAGGCAAAAATAGATATGAGTGTATGCAGAGTTCAAAAGGCAAACCTTAAAATAAAAGGAAAAATAGACTTTAAAATAATAATTAAATTAAAGACTTAGCTTCGGATCTTGAAGGCGCGTAGTCGGAAGGCATTTGAAAAGTAACCCTGAAAAAAGGCACAGAAAAGAATATTTCAGTGTAGGGAATGATCGTCATAAACCCTGATTAGGGTACGAATTGAATAAAATAATATAAACGATTTAATTAATTATTGGTCTCGCGACCTAATTAATTAAATCGGGAAGAGAAAATAAAATCAGACACATAGGTAGTTTTTATTGAAATTTTGGAATAAAAATAAGATATATGAATTTTTGAATAAATATAAGTAATTAAATATAATTTATTTAGAATAAATAATCTATTTAAAATAAATAAATAAAATAAATAAATAAATAAGTAAATTATTAATTATATATAAAAAAAAGATTTTTGAAAATAAATATAATAGTTATTTATATAATAGAGAAAGAAAAACAAATAAAAATAATATATATATTAATATATAAATAAAATAGATTATGCAATTAAAAATAGAGAAAAAGGGATATGCATGACAGTGTAAAATATCTTTACACTGTCAACCAATCACAACCATGTACTAATTAAAACACAATTTTAATTAAAAAAAATTAATATGACATGGCAAGGGTAAGCATTTTGGTTGGATGTATGTGTAAAGTTTGTTTACACTGTCAGTGCACTACCTTTAAACTCTTAAAAATAAGAAAAATTAAAAAATTCGTAGCTTATGATCGTGTGTGGTGTCTCTTTTGAAGTCTATGGTGCACCTCCACTTTAGTAAACATTGGATCTAGACTGGGGAGATCTAATGGCTGGTGTTGAGGATCCCATAGTATAGGCACGTCATGTTCCACACAGAATCATTGTATGAAAGTTAACACAGAAATTCAGCAAAAAACATATGACCCCAGGGAGGATCGAACCCACGTCTTATGCATTCACAGCCTTGGGACGCATCATTCTACCACTAGGCCATTGATTATTCGCTGATATCATACCAAGTATCAAACCATATATTGAAAATCCCATCCCATGAAATTTCAAACGCAAAACTTGGCGCGCTGGTCCTTCATCTTCAACCTCAGAATTCTGGGTAGATGCAAGCTTTTACCCACGGACCTTAAACCGTAGCCATAGCCCCTGTAACCAAAAAAACCACAAAAACACACGCAAAAACACAATACGACACCATGGATCGATTGGATTCGTACTCCTGAACATGATGAAGGCATTATCTCGGCCTAATTTCGTCTATATCACTAAACCCTAATTCGGAGCATTTAAACCTAACAATGGCGAATCACTATCTAAGAACGCAACGATCCAATAAAAGGCCCAGAAACATTCAGAATATCATTATAAACAAATATATATCATCAAAATATGTTTATGCATCATGAATTAAAGCAATTGAATCCAAAAAATTCAAGAGGCGAAATTGCTTACCTTCACCGATTGTGGGCCTGTAAGGGTCTAAAAATTATCAGGATAGCTTCAAGGATTCCTAATGAACGTGTTTGCGCCTTTGAAACTCTTTGAAATCACCCCAAACTCTGAAAGCAAATTTGAAGTTTCTTGAGTTTTTATGCACCCGAATCTGGTTCTTGGGAGGCCGGATTTTTTTTCTTAGGGTCTGAATTTGTTCACTACTTATAGTAGTATGAATTAGGTTAATCAAATAAGAAAGAATCTCATTGAATCATATATTTGTAACCTTGGAAATTTGATTGGAAATTTGCCTTGAATCTTTCTATCTTTGGACCTTAATTGATTCAATCACTATATCTATGAAATTATATTGGCAATGTGATATAAATGGTGATTGAATTAGATTTCCATATGCCTTTAAATTAAATATTTGATTTTTTCATAATTTATATGAATTAATCATGATTAATAATTCATAAAAATCAAATAAAAAATAGAAATTCGTGGCAAAGGAGTTTGGGAGTCTTGGATACTTGTGGATGAAGATTGGGCCAAGAAAGATTGGGCTCCTTTGCAAAAAATCTCAATTTGAAGCATTTTGTTTCACATTTTCTCTCTCAAATTTGTCCAACTTTGACAAGGTCTATCTCTCTCAATTTTTGAGGTATGGAAGTGTTATAGGACTTTTTAGAAACCTTAGAGAGTCCTCTAACCAGTGTCTTTGGTCTCATATCAAAATTATTTTCCATGCTCCTTGTGTGTCCTTTTGAAAAAAGTGACTTTTTGTTGACTTTTGAAAAGGACCTATAATGTTTTAGTCCATATCTCTCAAATGAAGCATTTTTAGACTTGGCATGTGAGAGACAAAATTATAGAGAATCAAATTTACTTCAAGATGAGCTTTGGATGGAAAATTTCTGATGTTCCATGTAGGAGTTATGGCTGGTCAAAGTTCAGTTGACTTTCTCCTATACAACCCCTAATTTAGAAACTTTTTGATTTGTTGATTTCTGATCTTTCCTTGATGAACCATGATCAATTCTTGATCAAATGGTGAATGATACTTCAATATGAGGATCTTGACAAAAAATCAGGAGTTTTGACTTTACTTTGACAACAGTTGACTTTTAGGTGAACTTAGTCGACTGTTGACTTTTTGAACAATTGAGTGACCAATCCTTTGAATTGAGACTTGATACTTGTCATAGAGATAGTGTGAGATATATTGAGCCATATAGGATGCCTTGGAGCCATTGATTCACTGATTTTCCTTTGAATGAACCAAACCCTGGTTTCAGAGCCTTGTATAGGAGAGTGTGTCTTGGAGCTTTATGTATTGATTTGAATTTGTATAAGAGAAATAGTATGGGCAAATTTTGGGGTATGACAGTCATACCCCAATTTTTGACCTCTGAAATCCCATCATTTTTCTAAGTATTATGATAATTATCATTATCATTTATCATCATGCATATTTTTATTTACTAACAAAAAAAAAGAAAGAAAAAAAATTTTGTTGCTTGTGTGTTAAAAAAGACAGGAGAATGATCAAGAGAAAGCTAAAGAAATTAGGGTTTTGAGGCCCACAAGAGTTTCAACATTCTCTCAAGACTCAAAGGTTCCTTCAATCAATATTCAAGTCTAAGGATGGCTCAGTTTAAGGCAGACAACTCTCAAGATTGCTAGAAGCGCCAAATTAGGGTTTTGACCTAATTTCACCAGAGGATTGACTTTTAATCAAGAGATGATTCCAAGACTCAAAATATGATTCAAAGGCCTTCAAATCAACATTATAGTCCATTTATGTCATTCAATTGAGGAGAAGACCTTGATTCATTGAAAGATCGCAAAACTGCAGTTCATCGGAGAAAAGTCAACTGCAGTCAAAAATCAAAATTTTTAGTCAACATCAATTATTTGAAGTAATATTCATCATTTGATCAAGGGTTGATCATAATTAATCAAGAAAAGTTTAGAAATTAACAAAACTCAAATTTAGGGTTTTTGACCTAAAAGTCAACTAAACTTTGACCAACCATAACTCTCTCCTGATTTATCAGAAAAATTCAAACCAAATCTCATTTTAAAGGAAATTCAATTATCTACCAAATTCAATTGGTCCCATGATCATCAGATTCACCATTTGGGAGATATGAGCCAAAACATTACAGGTCATTTTCAAAGTCAACAAAAAGTAGTTTTTTGTCAAAGCCCATATCTTCAAGATAACTTCTCCAAATGCAAAACAGCTTCCAAAGTGGCTTGTAGAGGACATCTTGGGCTTTCCAAAAAGTACAAGAACACTTTCATAGGATCAAAATTGAGGGAGATATGCGTTGATGAAGTTGACCTTTTTTGGGAAAATGCATGAAACAAGTAATGACCAAAACTTGATTCTTTTTCAAAAATGGCCAATTCTTTTGTGATTCCATCTTGGTTCTCATATGGATAAGGGCATTCAAGACCTATCCATGGGTCATGACATTTTTATTCCATTTTTAATTGAATTTTATTCATTTAAAGTTTAATTAAAGTTAGATAATTCAAGGATAATTCAAAGATGCTCATGTGATGCAAGTAATAACCAATGCAAGATGCTTAAAGATCATATTTTCCAAGGGGAATGAATGCACTTGAGTGCTTAAACCATGGTTAAGCTTTTAACCTAGCATAATGGGAATATTCCATATTTTTTCCACAAAATCAATCATGACAATTTCCACTTGCTTGGGCTTCAAGATCAGATCCTTGGCCTATAAATTAAGCCTCAAACTTCATTCAAAGGGAGCCACAAAAAATCAACAAAAAACACAACAAAGACATAGCTTAAGCATATCCTCCATAATAAAAAAAAATTCAAGAAACTTGTAAAAATCAAGGCTCATTCAAGTAGCCATCTTCAATCCAAAATCACTCTATTCCACTCCTGGGATATCATAGAGTAAGCATCATGTAGCTTGTAACCTTTAGTAGTGTTAGGAGTTCATGAATTAAAAACTCCATATTTATGCATATTTCAATTTTTATCATATTTTTATTATTGTTATATTTTGTTGAAATCTAATCACACTAACATGTTCCTGGGAACATTTAAAGAAGGTTTGAACGTTAGCATGAAGCTTTAATGGCCAGAACAAAGAGTACAATGTTAAAACACCATGTTAGAACATAACCATGGCCATGCTTCGAATCCATAGTTACGTTGCTCTAATGGAAAAACTAACACCTCTATCGTGTTCAGAAGGGTCAATTTAGGTGATCTAGGTGGCCCTTGTATTTGTTCATCTTCATTTTATAGGTCGTTCAAAAGCTTGGAAATCTGAAGAAAAATCCGCAGCTAAATCCGAACAGAATCCGCAGGAAAAAGGAAGAAGAAGATGAATAGTAAAGGGGACTTTTTGACCAGCACACGTGGCATTTACCCTTCCTCCCATTGGTCCATGCAGGTTATAGTGGGACCCAGTTTGACTTTGGTTACCACACATATTCAGTGTTGCACCTTTTCCCAAGATCATGATGCACTCTCTCTCACAACCATCAGATCTTCCAGCACTTCAATCCAACGCATGTAAAAATGCAACCACACCATGAACCCTAAGGTTCACACCACACAGGATCCAGTTTATTTTAATTTCTTTATATTTTCTTATTTAATCTATTTTCTTTATAAAATTAATTAAAAATACTTAAAAAAACCCAAAAAATATTTTAATTTTAGTTTTAAGTTGATAAAATGTTTAACTAATTTTTAACATAAAAATATTTTATTTTTATTCATAATTAATTTATTTTGCTTAATTAATTAATAATTATGTAAATATTGCTTTTTAATTAATTCAACCAATCAAAAAAACTCCAAAAATATTTTCCTTCTAGATTTAGGTTTATATTTTTATGATCTAATTTTTAACATAAAAAAGAATATTTTTCTTTTTCATTTTAATTATTTGTATAATTATTTGTTTAATTAGCTTTTAATTAACTTAAAATCAATTCCAAAAATACTAAAAAAGAGTGAATTAGATTAAAATTAATTTAGACAAAGGATTGTTATCTTCTTTTCTAAATTTCATTTTCCCTTTATCATCCAACTTTCAATTTCAATTTCAATTGCAATTTACTGCTTTATTATAAATTCCAGAAACAAAAATTGTAATAGTGTATATTCAATTTTCTCGCAATTTACTTTTCGTATCAATAATCATGTAAATCTCCCAAAGCGATGTAATAGCGTAGGATTTAATTTCCTGTACATATTTAATTGCGTGTATGGTAAGATAATTGAAGCGCTAGATCACTAAAATCAAAAGATAAAATATCTGAATACAACACTTCGCACACTTGCACCTCTAGGGTAATTCCCTCTTGTTGCTTTTCAATTAAAACAAAATCAATTTCAATTGGGCCTCTCCCTGAGTATAAGACCCAACACCTCTCATTTTCAAAAAAATGTATTTTCAAAACTTCTCATCTATTTTCAAAAACATTCATCTGGTATTTGAAGGGCATTATTCCCGGTGAAACTCTTCAGAGACCTATGTGACCTAGTGTCCATCTTCACTTCTTCTATTTTCAAATCAATTTCAAAGCTGTTCTAAATCAAACTTTCAATCACTGTTTTCACAAAAACAAAATTCAAAAGATAAAACTTTGTAGGCATCTGCCAAGGATCATTACAAGGTTTTTCAAATCAAAAGTTCAAATACTTTTTATACCTCGTCGTCAAAACAACTTAAAAAAAATGATATTTGTATACATCCGCCAAGGATTATTACAAAGTCAAAACCATTTTCCAACACACACCCACACCCACATTTCAAGCAAACAAAATTATGTAAATCTCCCAAAGCGATGTAATAGCGTAGGATTTAATTTCCTGTACATATTTAATTGCATGTATGGTAAGATAATTGAAGCGCTAGATCACTAAAATCAAAAGATAAAATATCTGAATACAACACTTCGCACACTTGCACCTCTAGGTTAATTCCCTCTTGTTGCTTTTCAATTAAAACAAAATCAATTTCAATTGGGCCTCTCCCTGAGTATAAGACCCAACACCTCTCATTTTCAAAAAAATGTATTTTCAAAACTTCTCATCTATTTTCAAAAACTTTCATCTGGTATTTGAAAGGCATTATTCCCGGTGAAACTCTTTAGAGACCTATGTGACCTAGTGTCCATCTTCACTTCTTCTATTTTCAAATCAATTTCAAAGCTGTTTTAAATCAAACTTTCAATCACTGTTTTCACAAAAACAAAATTCAAAAGATAAAACTTTGTAGGCATCTGCCAAGGATCATTACAAGGTTTTTCAAATCAAAAGTTCAAATACTTTTTATACCTCGTTGTCAAAACAACTTAAAAAATGATATTTGTATACATCCGCCAAGGATTATTACAAAGTCAAAACCATTTTCCAACACACACCCACACCCACATTTCAAGCAAACAAAATCATGTAAATCTCCCAAAGCGATGTAATAGCGTAGGATTTAATTTCCTGTACATATTTAATTGCATGTATGGTAAGATAATTGAAGCGCTAGATCACTAAAATCAAAAGATAAAATATCTGAATACAACACTTCGCACACTTGCACCTCAAGGGTAATTCCCTCTTGTTGCTTTTCAATTAATACAAAATCAATTTCAATTAGGCCTCTCCCTGAGTATAAGACCCAACACCTCTCATTTTCAAAAAAATGCATTTCCAAAACTTCTCATCTATTTTCAAAAACTTTCATCTGGTATTTGAAGGGCATTATTCCCGGCGAAACTCTTCAGAGACCTATGTGACCTAGTGTCCATCTTCACTTCTTCTATTTTCAAATCAATTTCAAAGCTGTTTTAAATCAAACTTTCAATCACTGTTTTCAAAAAAACAAAATTCAAAAGATAAAACTTTGTAGGCATCTGCCAAGGATCATTACAAGGTTTTTCAAATCAAAAGTTCAAATACTTTTTATACCTCGTTGTCAAAACAACTTAAAAAAAATGATATTTGTATACATCCGCCAAGGATTATTACAAAGTCAAAACCATTTTTCAACACACACCCACACCCACATTTCAAGCAAACAAAATCATGTAAATCTCCCAAAGCGATGTAATAGCGTAGGATTTAATTTCCTGTACATATTTAATTGCATGTATGGTAAGATAATTGAAGCGCTAGATCACTAAAATCAAAAGATAAAATATCTGAATACAACACTTCGCACACTTGCACCTCTAGGGTAATTCCCTCTTGTTGCTTTTCAATTAAAACAAAATCAATTTCAATTGGGCCTCTCCCTGAGTATAAGACCCAACACCTCTCATTTTCAAAAAAATGCATTTTCAAAACTTCTCATCTATTTTAAAAAACTTTCATCTAGTATTTGAAGGGCATTATTCCCGGTGAAACTCTTCAGAGACCTATGTGACCTAGTGTCCATCTTCACTTCTTCTATTTTCAAATCAATTTCAAAGCTGTTTTAAATCAAAATTTCAATCACTGTTTTCACAAAAACAAAATTCAAAAGATAAAACTTTGTAGGCATCTGCCAAGGATCATTACAAGGTTTTTCAAATCAAAAGTTCAAATACTTTTTATACCTCGTTGTCAAAACAACTTAAAAAAAATGATATTTGTATACATCCGCCAAGGATTATTACAAAGTCAAAACCATTTTCCAACACACACCCACACCCACATTTCAAGCAAACAAAATCATGTAAATCTCCCAAAGCGATGTAATAGCATAGGATTTAATTTCCTGTACAAATTTAATTGCATGTATGGTAAGATAATTGAAGCGCTAGATCACTAAAATCAAAAGATAAAATATCTGAATACAACACTTCGCACACTTGCACCTCTAGGGTAATTCCCTCTTGTTTCTTTTTAATTAATACAAAATCAATTTCAATTAGGCCTCTCCCTGAGTATAAGACCCAACACCTCTCATTTTCAAAAAAATGCATTTCCAAAACTTCTCATCTATTTTCAAAAACTTTCATCTGGTATTTGAAGGGCATTATTCCCGGCGAAACTCTTCAGAGACCTATGTGACCTAGTGTCCATCTTCACTTCTTCTATTTTCAAATCAATTTCAAAGCTGTTTTAAATCAAACTTTCAATCACTGTTTTTACAAAAACAAAATTCAAAAGATAAAACTTTGTAGGCATCTGCCAAGGATCATTACAAGGTTTTTCAAATCAAAAGTTCAAATACTTTTTATACCTCGTTGTCAAAACAACTTAAAAAAAATGATATTTGTATACATCCGCCAAGGATTATTACAAAGTCAAAACCATTTTCCAACACACACCCATACCCACATTTCAAGCAAACAAAATCATGTAAATCTCCCAAAGCGATGTAATAGCGTAGGATTTAATTTCCTGTACATATTTAATTGCATGTATGGTAAGATAATTGAAGCGCTAGATCACTAAAATCAAAAGATAAAATATCTGAATACAACACTTCGCACACTTGCACCTCTAGGGTAATTCCCTCTTGTTGCTTTTCAATTAAAACAAAATCAATTTCAATTGGGCCTCTCCCTGAGTATAAGACCCAACACCTCTCATTTTCAAAAAAATGTATTTTCAAAACTTCTCATCTATTTTAAAAAACTTTCATCTAGTATTTGAAGGGCATTATTCCCGGTGAAACTCTTCAGAGACCTATGTGACCTAGTGTCCATCTTCACTTCTTCTATTTTCAAATCAATTTCAAAGCTGTTTTAAATCAAAATTTCAATCACTGTTTTCACAAAAACAAAATTCAAAAGATAAAACTTTGTAGGCATCTGCCAAGGATCATTACAAGGTTTTTCAAATCAAAAGTTCAAATACTTTTTATACCTCGTTGTCAAAACAACTTTAAAAAAATGATATTTGTATACATCCGCCAAGGATTATTACAAAGTCAAAACCATTTTTCAACACACACCCACACCCACATTTCAAGCAAACAAAATCAAACAAGACAAAAGTGATCTAAGCAAAATTAAGAGCCCATGGATAACCATGGATAACCATGGATACAAAGGGTGCTTAAAAACTTCCCTTTCTATAACCAACCCCCCGAACCCAAAATCTGTCAAAAGGTCTTTCCTGTTCTTTTATGCCTTTCCTATTTGGATAAAATAAAAGTAGGTGGCGACTCTTGCAAAAAAAATGAAAAGGAGTCAGTTCGCAAAAAAACCGAGTTACAATTATTGACAAATATGACATCCCTTCTCTTCCAATTCCAAATTCGGAGGTTATGGGAAACCAAATAGGTGGTGCAAATACAATTGGACATGTAAATCCAAACACAAGAGGATATGAATTATGTATATTTAAAAAACGTTGATCAAAAGAAAAATCATTAAAATAAAAGTTTAAAACCATTTGTAAAACTAACAATGAAATAAGTAGGTAATGAATAAACTGATGGAAAACCAAAGGAAGGAAAATAGCTTAAAAGTAAAAGAGATAAGGGAAAGAGAAAGAAACCAACAAATTATAGAAGTTCAGTATAAATGATGACCTAATCTTTCGCCAAAGAATTCTTCTTGAGAGTTTCCATTATCTTGAGAGATTTTAGTAGGATATTCCAACAAACCTCCTTTTACAAGTATTTCAAGTTTTCAAATGACTAACTTCCAACGAAATAAAAAATAGAGTTTTGACTAGCTATCCTCCAAATCAAACATAGGTTTTGCATGAGCTGATCTCGAACAAAGGTGGAGTTTTATACAGGCTATTCTCTCAATTGAGATGGAGTTTTGTACTGGCTATTCTCCCAACCGAACCGATGTTTTACAAGGGATAGTCACCAAACCGATATGAGATGTTACACAGGCTGATCTCAAACCAAGATGAGATTTTACACCCAACTGAGCTCGAACCATCAGAGCTTTTACACCGAGCTAAACTCAGGAAGTTTTGTGGAGATTTTGCTGGCTAATCTTCAAGAAATAAAAGAGAGCTTTTGTTGTAGGATAAACTCACAAACAAAACAGAGACTTCCTAAGACAATCTTCAAACTAAACTAGAGTTTTTACTAGTTTAGCTCACGAACAAGCAATTTCTTATATAAGATACTTTACTTAAGAGATAATAATATCTTGGGTAAATTAAAAATAACGCATTTACTCATATAACAAAACATCCTTACTTAAGCACATGTCTACGCTCAAAGTACTAAGGCAAAATTCTAGTGAGAGAGATTTATACTAAAAGATGAGAGAGTGAGAAAGTTGGATCAAATATCATCTTCTGAGTTATTTGAAATGATAGATGAGCTCTCCATGGGCAAAATAAGCACCATAATCGATTTGACCAATCGATTATTGCATGTGAATAATCGACTATTCAAGTCACAAATGGGAGATTTTGATATTTAACCATTATCAATCATTAAGATACTTGTTTAAATAAATTTTGAGCATTACAAATTAAAATAATTGACTATAGCAATAGGCCTAATCGATTATTTAGTTGTATAATAACTCCTAACTGATCAGAAAATTATCTAATCAATTTGCTAGTCATTAATAAGGTTTTTAAGGTGATTTTATGAAACAAAGAGAGACTTCTAAAAGGTTTTAAGTGAGTGTGTGATTTTTCCTTAGTAATTCCATAAATAACCTCGTGCCTTAACAAGACACTGACCACTCAGGAAGACATCGCCATACGATCTTTCACAACTCTAAAACTTCAATTGTTGGCATCATTATCTTTGATTTTAGCCTCACACAAGAACTTTGAATCTTCTAGAATTATAAGGCTTGAGATATATTCAATTTGAATACCATCATCATAGAATTGAGAGACAAAATTCTTGAGAAATAAGCAACCAAACTTTGGACAATTTTTGATCAATTGATGTTAAATAGTGCTTGAAGATGATATGACCTAATATTATAGGTCAATCCTTGGTGAAAAAGCCTTTGAGAATCAATGTTGACTATGATTTGGCTTTGAGGATCCAAAAACCCTAATTTAGAAACTTTTGCTTGATGTTCTTGATTCCATCCATATCCTTGCAAAATAAACAAAAGAAACAAGGCATATTTTTGATATGTTGATTAAGGTTAGTGACATATAAAGAATATATACAAAAGAGAAGAAAGAAAACAAAGAAAGTGCTTGATGATCTCCACAAAGGAAAGCTCAGAGAGAGAGAGAGAGAGAGCCAAATTTGTGATCTTGATGATGTATGATGCAAAATGATATGGGATCTTAAGGGTAAAAATTAGGGTAAAAAAAGTTCTTATTTGTTAGGCTACCAAAAAAAAGATGCATCTTGTTGGTATAGGTAGTATTTATTAATCCTTATAAGTCTTCCTTCAACTATATAGTCCCATCCTTGCATATCCTCAGGATCCCTCTAATTCTGATGTGAATTCGACAACCACTCTTCGTCCTCTTCGGCCTCGGGTGTTACATGCTTGCGAAGTTCCGCTTGGTTTGTTTCTGAAACACATCATACTAGGAGAGGTCTGGCTTTGACACCATTTTAATGCCCCAAACTACTTTCAAGATTACCAAACGACCCCACAAACCAACATAGATCTTTTCAACATGTTTTGTCCTCACTCACACACTTTCCGAGATACTTCCCAAAAGGTTACCCATCAAAATACTACTTTAAGTCAAGCACGCTTAACTATAAAGTGCTTATTTGTTAGGCCACCAAAAAGAAGATGCATCTTGTTGGTATAGGTACTATCGACCAATTCTTATAAGTCTTCCTTCAACCATGTAGTCCCATCCCTACAGAACCTCGGGATCCCTCCCATTCTGATGTGAATTAGGCAACCACTCATCGCCTCGGGTGTTACAAGTTACACCGCCATAACCAGACATTAGAGGACGGTGTCCATAATATCATACAACACCAATAGGACTCCATTCCCCTTGGAGGATATGGAATTGTTAGACCATTAACCACTCTCAGACGAGATATGAGGGGCGTATATCCTCGAGGGCTTCAAACCCCCCTCCATGGCCAAGTTTGATGGGTGAAGCGATTCCTATTAGCACTTCGCCTCCATGAACACATGGATTGCAATCATAAGAGCATCTAAATCCCTAAAGTGCAAGCTGCTATTTGGAACCTTCAAATGAATAAAGAGGAAAATCAAAAGAAAAGACTTAAGTACAAAGCATAGTTAGAGAGTTATCCAAAAGGGAAGCTCAAGTGTAAAATGTTCTCGAAAAAACTCTTCGTGTTATGTGAATATTGAACAAACTACCACTTGACCAATGTGAACGGAAGTCTCACTTAGGAGTACCGGTATGATGGAAATTTCATTAGCTCTTATAATTGCCGCTTGAGGTCAAGCAACAGTTTAAGTTAGGGGAAAGTTCATAGTCCCTTTGATGTTGCCTGCGAAATATGATCTAGTCCCTCGATGACGCTGCGATAAAATGATGATAGTCCCTTCGAATTACTAAGGTATCCTTACATGTTGCCTTCTATGACCATTCGATGTCCCTTCATATCCAATGCATAGGACTACCTACCCACTAATGGTATGGATAGTACTACCACTCAGGAAAAGTCATAAGCACAAGAAATACATTACAAATTAGGGGTAAGTAACTCTTAAATACTTGCTCACAACAAATCAAATCTTCAAATGCTTTTCACACCTCGTTTTTCAAAACATCTTTCAAGAGAACACTTTGTATACATTCGTACAAGAATCATTACAAAGTCATAGGTTTCTTCAAACCTCGTTTTTCAAAACATCTTTCAAGATAATACTTTGTATATATCCGTACAAGGATCATTACAAAGTTAAATTCTTTTACAACACATCATCCTCCTCAAAATTAAGGGTGGCAAATAGTCATGCTCTCATCGTTTAAACTCGGTCCATAAAAGTCTGCTAAAAATGTGGTGGAACAAAGTGAAGATAGTAGATGATGCAGAGCTAAAATCTTGACCCGCCGTATAAAAACTGAGACAAAGAGATCTGTGGACATTACATCTCTAAAAGCCTAAAAATGAAAAAAATGTATGACCTCCCCATATTAATGAGGCGGATCCCTTGAATTACAATAATTTAATTTTGTTTTTGTTTCTTTTTGTTTTGCTTTGTAAAAGAAAGATTTGAATACTCCATCATAGAGTTTGATACAAATATTCAACCTTATGTCACCATACACTATTATTTATGTTGGAAAGTCACTACACCATACAATAGATAATTATAATTGAACACATGCATAAACCTTTTACAGATTTATTTAAATAAACTTTTTATTTAAATTTTATTTCTACATATCTTAGATTCGGAGAAAAAAAATCAATCTTCAAGTCCAAATTGAGTGAAGTGAGGACTTTTAAGTGCCTCTTGAAGCAACTCATCATCATCCCACGAATCTCTAAATGTCTCCAAGTTGACAATAGAGTTAACAATGGATGTAATGCACAGCGTTTTTCTCCATTCTTGTAATGGTGGAAGTCCTACATTCTCTCCATATTTGTCACAATACTGCAAAATGATTTCATTTTTTTTATATTAGTTTATATTTTGAAGTGTAAGCCAAATAAGTGATTATATTATTTTGATAAAAAAAAAATATATTTTTTATTTTACCTCAAAGTCTCCAATATCATGAGTAGGAATGCCTGCTACTTCTTTTGAATGGTATAATTCTTTGATGGATTTCATCATTTCATCCCATGATGGTAATGCTTTTTTCCCAGAAAGCAGTTGAGCTACCCACATTGCTTGGGACTCAAAGAAAGGGAATCCTAAGATCTGCAGTGTAAACTACTATTAGTATAATATACATTGATGAGTATTGTGAGATGTGTCGATGCAGACACGACACATGTCAGACACCAGACACATCTTCTTTTATCATAAATATCATATTAACGTCAGATACCAACTTGTTACTCCCTCCGTCTCATAATAAGTGTCTCATTTGCACTTTTTTTTTGTCTCAAATTAATTGTCCATTTACAATTCCAATGCATAAATCATTATTATTTTTCCACTATTATATCCCTATTTATTAACTTTCACGTTATTCAACTACTATTAATAGGGGTATTCTAGTAAATGACATTAACTTTTTTACTAAAACCAACACATCCAATCATTTTCTTAAAAACCGCGCATTGCTCAAATATAACATTTATTATGAGACGGAGGGAGTATGAAACACTGACGTAGACCCCACAGTGATACGTCAACATCGTTAATAATTTAAGAAATTGAATTAGCTAAATATTGTTAGATATGTTGATGTCAGACATCAGACACGCTTTCTATTATCATAAATATCATTTATACTATTGAGTAATATGTGTCGGATGCCAAACATGTCTTGAATATGAAGTGTTAGTGCTCCATAGATTAAAAATACTTTTGAAATTAATGAATTTTAGGGTAGTTTACCTTTTTAGGGATACCTATGAATGAAAGAGATGGAGCAAGAGAAGGTGGAAAAGTGTGCTCAAACAAAGGCCCTACTCTGTCATCATCAACAACCACCATTCCTTTGGTGTCAAGAAAAGGGAAGCTATAGGAGTACCTACAAAACAACCAATTGATGAATTTTGAAACATCTTCGATTATTAGTATGACACTTCTAAATTACTTTAAAAGGAAATATTAAAAAACATAGCTAGACATAGTGCCCACATTGAAATAATTAAGGTAATAAAGTTCATAATTATTCAATCATGGTATCTTTTTCACCTAACTTAGTCAAGTTTAGAAGATTGATTTTGCTCTTTAATTGTAGATTTTGTTTAATAATCAATCATTTCTTTTGACAGCTTAATTTGTCTGGTGATAATGTAGGGACTTACCCTGTACAGTACACAATAGTGTCTGCTTTAAGCCAAGAACCATCCTTGAAAATCACCCTTCCATCCTCTTCAAGTGTTTCAATCTGCACAAAGCATCAATTAATCTTATTTAATCATAAATAATAAAATTATGTAAATTATGTATAGTACCGACATCTTTGAATAAAAATATGTCCGTGTTAGTATTTGTGTCTGAAACTGGTACCTCTGAATAAAGTGCATTAGTGTCAATATCTGTGTCTGAACTGACACCTCTAAAAAAAGGTATGTCTATATCAGTGTTTGTGTTTAAAATCGACACATTTGATAAAAAATATGTTTGTGTCCGTGTCCGTGTCTTTTTCAAGTTATTATTAATATCGACGTGTCAATATTAGTGTTTCTGGTGTCCATATTTTATTGATGAAATTTAATTTTTTTTTTCTTTAATTTGAGATTAGAATTATTTATACCTGTGGATGAAGATGTAAGGAATCATGTTTGGATATGATTTTAGACAACCCTTCAGTTATAGTATTAAGAGATCTTGAACTTATATGGATTTCCTTTGCTACTCCCACTAGCTCTATTGCTATATCTTGTCCACTAAAGGAGTTCCCAACTAACACCACAACCTGTGAAATCCAAATTTAGTTACCTTAAATTAAGATTAAGCATTTGAGTGTCCTTGCTTTATTTATTTGTTAAAAAGTAAACAAAGTTTTCGTATAAAAAATATTATACCTCATTGTGGAATGGTTCTGGAGTCCTGTAAATGTGACTGTGCATTTGTTTTCTTTTCCATGTATCCATTCCTGTGTTTCACAAAAGACAAGAATAAAAAAATATCTTATGCATCCTTGTTAACTCACAGGTTTTGCAATTGCAATCATTGTAGTTTTTGCTATGCATATTGTAGCTGTTACAGTTAAGATTTTTAAATACATATAAAGAAGATTGAGATTCATGTTCCTAAAATTTTAATTTTTGGTGAGAACAACAAAACAGCATGGCCAAAATTATCTGATGCGGTTACTGGTGTGATTTTAATTCGCACTGCAATTGTGACATGATGTTGCAGAAACTACTACATCAGCAATATTGAACAACATGACAAAATTATCTGATGCAGTTATTGGCGTGATTTTAATTCACGCTGCAATTGGGACATGATATTGCAGAAGAAACTACTGCATCAGTAGTATTGCGGCCGGAGATTAATATATATGATTAACTACATAAATTCATAATCAAATTCTTAATCTATTTTATGAAATAAATGGATAACTAGATTGAAGAGATTAGGTAATGTTACCTTTAATGGATGGCAATTTTGGTTGAGAGTAATGACCAGTGGCAACAACAACTGCATCAAAAACTTCTTCCACAGCCTTATCACAATTCTTCTCTTTGCTTCTAACAATCCATTTTGAATCATTTCTACACCCACCATTATCATCCAACATTCCAACATGTTCAACCCTTGTGTTGAACTTTATCATCTCTCTCAACCCAAACCACTCACAAAAATCCTGCAGATACCTAAGCACTTCCACATGGCTAGGAAACCTCCTCATGTCTCTATCTTTCTTGATCAAAAATGGAAAGTCTGTGTATCCCATCACTTCCCTTGGAGATGCTACTCTTAAAGAGCTGTAGACACTGCTATGAAGTTTTAGAAAAGGGTTTCTTCCTAACGGATCCTCTCCTTCGACATTTTGATCGTCGTATAACCATTGTCCTCCAATGTCATGGTTTTGTTCCAAGACTATTACTTTGTGACCTTCTTTTCTTAACTCGCGTGCCGCTACTATGCCTGATGGTCCGGCTCCAATCACACACACGTTCTTCGATTGGTTCGTCTTCTCAGAAACCATTGTTTTAGTTGGACAAATACGTTGGATCGAATCGAGAAGATCTAGCAGAAAAATCCGAGATCAAAGAAATAGAAAGAGGTTGGACAGACACAGAGGATCAACTCAGATCCTTTGTTTCTATACAACCTCTGAAGCACGGAAAGATGAGAATGAGAAGAAAGGTTGGAGAGAGCTATGTTAGAAGGGTGTGAGAGTAACTGGGAAGATAAGGGATATATATAGGTGATAGTTGAGAATGCAAAAGAAAGAGGTTGTTATTGGTATGTGTTGGTGAATGAAAGATATTTTATAGAAGAAAATGTTTTACGTAGGCAAAGAGAAACCATGATTTGTGTAGAAATTGATGGTTTGCTGGCTAGGAGACACACGTGAACATGTAAAATGAATGCTCTTTTTTGAAGTTTGGACCTTAATAGTAACACCTGGTGCTGCCCTGACTCTTTTGTCTTAACGTGGAAAATGGTTTTTCTTCTATCATTTTTATTTTTGGCAAATGAAAATAGAAAGCGTCTTTCCGTAATTAACATGCTTGTGTATTATTTGTCTTTGATATTTTTGGTTTTTAGTATAGAAAGTACTAGATCTTTTACAGAATGTTATGGCTCATGCATAACAATCAGGACCGTCTTTAAGGGTGTGTAAGGCAGACTATTGCACAAGACCTCATAAATTCTTTCCGGTATTAAAATGGAGTTAAATAAAACCTCTAATTAATTTGACATGGTTGAACCATGACTAGCCTCCAAAAAGTTGAGACGGTCCTGATAACAATTTTATGTCTTTTAGAATAATAAAGATAGTTTTTAAGATGGTTCATTTTTCCATCCAAAAAAAAGTAGGAGTACAGTTTGTTGTCTGTTTAGTTGCTAGTCCTGAATAATTTTTATTATTTATATCAATGCAGATTCCGATTCCTATTGAATTCTTTGATAAAAGTTGAAGTTTATAGCCATGATTGGGGTTCATAATTCATCTGTGCTCTTTTGGTTTTGTAGGGACTGGTTTTGGACTGCACTGCATGCATGTGTTTGGTATGTCTGTTATGATGGTTTTCCGTCGACATAATTCAACCCTCAGGAACAGGACAAAAGAACTTCAGTTATTATTATTAATTTACTCTAAGCTCTAACTGCTTATGTTTTACAAGTTAATTATTGGATATTGGCTATAAGTATGTTGCATAGCCTTGAATTGTAAGTTAATCATATTGATTTCTTAAAAGATTCAAAAGTGTTTATAGTAATGACTAAGTTAAGGACTAATAACATTGGGCTATTGTGCACGAGATGGCTATGAGTCTTGTGAGACTTTGGTTATGTCTAATTAAAATTTAGAATTTGAATTGAAAATGGATTCATAATTAGGGGTGTCAAAACGGGTCAGTCCCGCTCCGTTTCCGCCCCATCTAATACCCGCCAAAAAATGAGCGGGGCGGGCAAGTCCGCTAAGTAAAATGGACATAAAAATCATGTCCTTCCCGTCAAGGAGGGGGAAGCCCGTTTTTTTTCTTCTTTTTTTTTGATAGATTAAAAGTTTTTTTTTACCTTTTAATTAAATTTTTCAACAATTTTTTATAAAGTATCTTTTAAATAAATTTGACCTAAAAAAATATTGCATATATTTACCAATAAATATATAAAATAAAATCATCAAAAATTTGAATTACTAGAATTAACTAAAAAATGGCGGACTTAAGGTTAGAGCTTAATAAATAGGTGAGGCGGGCTTTAGCGGGGAGAGCTTAGGCGAACGGCGGGTTTTGGTCGGACGGACTTTGGTGGGCGGCGGACCCAAAATTACAATCCAACCAGCCAATTTTTAGCGGGTGAGCGGGCCGGGCTGGCGGGCCACCGTCTATTTTGCCACCCCTATTCAAAATGCTCTTAACACGTGATTTTTAAAAGATTTTGCTTTAAATTTTTACAAGGATTAATAGGTATTTTGGTCCGCGGTTGTATAAACGAACTATGCAAAATTCTCCTATAGAAAAGCCTAAATCTCCCTAATTTATCAAAATTTTATTATTTTAATCCCTCATAAAACCTAGAATAAATGACGTGACATGAACATGTGTTTTTTTTGTTTTTATTAAGAATGTGGCAAAAAATTGGCCTTGTGGTGACTGTTACATGCACATGTGAGAACTTCACCATAAAACCATTGAGCTCTTTCAAAATTTATTTGTTGTTTTTTTATTTATTTAAAGCAAATTATGGGCCTGTTTGTTTCAGCTTTAAAAAAATGGATTTTTTCATTGTATTTTTGAAAATAGATTTTTCAAAACCGTTTTTCAAAATACTACAAGTTTTTTTATATTTGTTTTTTCTAAAATGAAACACTAATTTTGACATCCTAGAACATAAACATAGATTATTGAAGATCAAAACTTAGTCAAAATCGCAATTTTTTCAAAAAGATGTATTTCAAAAAAGATTTTTATGAAAATCTATTTGAAATAGCTTCAAAATTAAGTGATTTTTTTGAATTTTTGATATCCAATTTTTTCTCCATAAATAGATGAAATACCCAAAAACACATTTTAAGAATAATTATTCAAACAAAATTTTCATTTGAAACTTTTATAAAAAGTTTCTTTGTAAAATTTTTTTTCACAAAATTTTGTAACACTATAAAAATCATTTTTAAAAAAAGACAAAACAAACGGGTCCTATATTAATGAAGAACGAAAGTTCTAGAAACTCGGTTACAAAAAGCTCAACGAGTCGAACAGAAAATTACCCACTAAATTGAACCTAGCTTAAGTAATACAAAGGGTTTTTGCAAAACTCATAAAAGTTACAATTCGGATGAGTAATTTTCCCAACAAAAGACCACCTCCATACGAGCATTTTACAACTCCACACTAGATCACTAGAGTTGCAAGAGGAATTTTTTAATATAATTCCATTTCTGTTTAACTAGAGACTCCAAATAATAGCCAACCAAATGCATCCCTCTTTACTTCTCTTTACTTTCTTGTGATGGCAATACCTACTCCAAGCCCAAAAACTATCCGTGAAAGCCTCCATTTTACTATACTCCATTCCAATCCAAAACGCCATTTCTTTCCAAACCGTCTCGTCTAACCGACACTCCAATAACAAATGTTTTGGACATTCATTATAATCGTTGCAAAAAACACACAAAAGGTTCGAAGAAGAAAGATTGATACCTCTTTTCGAAAGCAAGTCTCTAGTTGGGATCTTGTTCTTGAAACATCTCCAACCAAAAGCCTTGACTTTAAGGGGAATCTCCACCTTCAAAATATCAGCATAAACATGATCATGATGATTAACCGGGTCAAACGGAGTATAAACCTTAGTGATCTCGCAGAAACAAGAAGAAACAGAAAAAGAGCCATCATCCGCCGGAAGCCAAGTGGGCAAATCCGGCCCGACACTATACAAAACCGCTGCTGGCAGCAGCTAGAAAATGTGGGGCAGCACTGCTGCCGCTTCCGCATTGGTCGGAGTAGGCACTCCAAGATCTCCCCAAGTCCATTCATCAAGGACCCATCCACCCATGCCCGAAATTGCAACATCCTGCAAAAGAGAAGAAGAGAAAGAAGCCGGGAATAAATGTTTTAGAATTCCCGCTTGTAACCATGAAGCATGCCAAAAAGGAATAGAATGGTCATTCCCCACTCCGAACTTGATGTTGTTTACGAAAAAATCTTCCGGAAGATGTTTTCCCAAATTCATAATATCCGCCCCCACACGGATCTCCTCACACGAACTTTAGTATTCGAATCACCAATCAAAGCCTTCACTTTTACATCCTCATATCTCGCATTTAAAGTCCGAAACCACAAAGAATTAGTAGCTTTCAAAATCCTCCATCTCCATTTCAAGAGAAGCGCCATATTGAATTCTTCCAAACTCCATATCTCGCCTTTAAAGTCCGAAACCACAAAGAATTTGTTGTTGTTTGTATTTGTGTTGTTTATGTCGAAAACTTTCAAGTTCAAAAAGCATTCAATAAACGATCATTTTAACTAGAGGTGATAAAATGGGTCGTGATCCGTTAGGTCGGTCCGCACATCCGCTAAAAAATAACAGGTTATGTTGGGATTTTAGACCCGTCGTCCGCCAAAATTTGCCTCGTCAAAAACTACTGCTCTCAAAAGTCTACCCCTCCTATCCATTCAGTTTGTCTCACCTTAAGTCCACCCTTTTTTAGTTAATTATAATAATTCTAATTCTTTATGATTTTATTTTTAAGCAAAATTTGTTAAAAATATACTTTATAAAAAATTGTTTTAAAAAAAATTAAAAATTTTAATTAAAATGTAAATAAAGTCTATTAATCAATTTAAAAAAAAAGAAAAATAGATAAATAGGCGGGAAGATCCGCCGCTCACCAACCGACCTCCTTAGCGCGATGGGTTAGATTTTTATTCTCATTTTCATTTGGCGGGCTTGTTCATCCCACTTCTTTTTTGACGGACATACGATAGGGCAGGCGACTAGTTTGACCACCTCTAATTTTAACAACATAGCTATGTCAAACAAAACTAATGACAACTTCTACATGTTCTTCCTTAAGGGTAGTGAAGATTTATAATCTGTCAACATTGGCTTCCACGTTCCAACACAGTAGTCCTTTCCTAATCAATTATTTCCACTATCTCCATTTCTATGCTGTGTGTTCATAAAAGTTTAATAAGAAGGAATGCATTCTTGATCATGAAGAAAGCATAAAGAAAATAATATGCAAGTTTAATCCTAGAAAATATTTTCTCAACCTCAAAATGGCTATGATGCATTTATCAAATTATGACCTTGTTTTGTCTACTCAAAATCAAAGTATTGTGTGTTCTCTATAAATTCCATGAACTCCATAGATGGCTTCTTGATAACTTTTCTCTCTTTTGCTCTTTGAAATTTAGCAAGAACTAGTTCAACCTAAAATGATAAAGAAAATTATACAAGATTATATAAATAATAAAAATATAAA
This sequence comes from Vicia villosa, assembly GCF_029867415.1. Taxonomy (NCBI): domain Eukaryota; kingdom Viridiplantae; phylum Streptophyta; class Magnoliopsida; order Fabales; family Fabaceae; genus Vicia; species Vicia villosa. The sequence goes on along the minus strand of NW_026705454.1, from coordinate 305,477 downwards.
AAAGAAGATCCATAGTGTGGAAATGTTCATTCTATTGTAAAGAGTTATCTAGTAAGATTTGCAAAAGTGTTTAACTTCATCTCGTCGAAGTAAGATTGAAAATCTAATCCAAAAGCTCACGTCCGGTGGTCTTGAAGACTAAAGATCAATTGCTGGTGTGATCCGCCTTCTTATGAAAGACGGTGCATATAATCGTGTAACAATGGTTGAAGTTGGTGCAATACCTCTCCTCGTTGGCATCCTTTATGTTCCAAGTGTGATACCACATTACACATGCAGTGATGTAGACATTTTGTTTTCAAGTTTTTGACATAAACACAACACAAATACAAACAATAGTGGATAAATTTACAAAAGAGCTCAATTGGTTTGATGGTTTTTTTATAGGCAATGAAATATCAATACACAAAATGAGTACAAGGGGTACTCACCCAATATTACAACGATCACATGTTTAGAAAATCTATCGGCCAATGACACCATAACTTATAATTACAATTAGCATTTTCCGGTATTCCCAAAACATTCCATAACCACGATAGCAATTTAGCCCTATGCACTACCTCCCCTACTTGAAAACCCGTTTCATTGAATTGAATATCGTTCCTCATACTCCATATTGCCCACCCTATAGAAAGCCAAATTAATAGTCTCTTTCTCGCACAAACCACTCCACCCAGCACCTCACAAAAAGCTAGAAGATGATCCACCACCCCTACTAAGTTTTCCAAAACCATTCCCATTCAGCATGCTATCTCTTGCCAAACCAATTTTGCGAATGAACATTGCACCAAAAAATGATCTATATACTCTACATATAACTGAAAGAATACACACACCTTGTCGCAATTGTTGACAATAATCCTTTGTCACTATTCGATTCTTGATGCACCTTCAGCCGAAAAACCTGAATTTTTGAAGGGACCCTTGTCTTCCATAAAACTACCACAGAATTCAACTCTTCCTCACCTTGTTGCTGAGAATTCCTCCTGCAACTAAACCCCACATAGCCCGAGCTGAACGAATACAATCCATTCTCTCCTTTGAACCATTTGTAATTATCAGCTACACCCATCTCCGGACTGATTCCACTTAGAATCATCTCTAATTCTTGAAGTTGTTTCGCTATAGTTGTTGTTAAGCGCATTTGATTTGAGCCCAGGTTCCAAACCAGCAAACAACCTACAAAGCTTCCCATCTGTTGAACCGTTACCTCTTGATTATTTGACATACTAAATGCTTCTAGAAATATCAACTCGAATGGAATTCCACCACACCAACTATTATGCCAGAACCTTAATGATTGCCCCGAACCTAAACGACACGCCACACCTTGAAATCGACCTTAAACAACATACATTCCTTCCTCTCCTTTGTAGCAAAATCCACAACTTCATTTGCAATGATAGCACTGTCCATCAGCTACCTTCCGAGAACAAAAGCTGTTTGAGTAGTAGACACAATCTTGCCAATAACCCTTTTGAGTCTAGCAGATAGCAATTTTGAAATAACCTTGTAAAGACAACCGACTAAGCAAATAGGGCGGTAGTCTTCTAAGCCAAGAGGAATGTTCTTCTTAGAAATTAGAGTCAGAAAAGAAGATGTGATCGCTTTGGATAAAACCGCGTATTCGTGGAAATCGTTGATAAAACGGATAAAATCTTCTTTTAAAAAAGCCCAACACTTTTTTATGAAGAAAAAATTATACCCGTCCGGTCCCGGACTCTTGAAACTATCGCAACCCCACACTACTTCTTTGATTTCAGATTCAGAAAATGGAAGCTCCAAGGAATTCGATTCCTCCTGAGATAGAGATTTGAAGTTGATATCTTCCAGAACAGGGCGACTATCTTCTTCTTCCTTGAACGATTCTAAAAAAAATCACCTAACCTCTTCCTTAACTTCCCCACTGAACAATTCAGATAAATTTAATTCTTATTTATTGAGACTGGCCTTTATTAATTAATATGAAAAGAACATTTTAATAACATTAATAATTATTCAACTGCTCTAATAATAAAAAATATTTATAAGGAAATATCATTTGAGACATTCTCTTACCAACTTTTAATTTTAACCATTCAATTATCTTTCTTTTCTATCCACTCACTTTCACCCATTTGTCTTCAACCATACTTCTTCCTCTCTTTCTATCGGTATTAAGAAAAAAAAAGGAGAATAGAAGTAAAAAGGGAAATAAAAAGAAGAGAAGGAAAGCTTGAAGAATAAGTGGAATCAACCATCAAACCAAATCCTTCCAATCATCAATCATCTCTTAAAGATGGGTTCTAGTTAGTTTCAAACCAAATTCTTACCGACATGTGTTTTTTTTTTTGACTAAAAAGATATTCATTCATTCAAATTGAAAAATACATCTATCATTACAAATTCAAGATCGCTAAAAACTGAAAAAGGTGAATCTGCAAACAATCTTGCAGCACCTAGAATAAAATAAAAGTCACCAGAATATTCATACTTCTGGATCTGCAACATTGACGCCCAAGTCTTCCTTAGATCTGCAATAATTTGAAGTAAATGTGTCAATCTGAACCAACAAACACCGTACTAAGACGGAAAAACCAATAAACACCGTACTAAGACGGAAAAACCAACAAACACCGCACAAGACGATGAAAACTTAAAAACACACAAAAGAAGAAGCAAATTTATATGGATAACCACTTATTTAAATAAAAAAAAGAAAAACGGTTTTGAGGGGTGATTTCTAGCCAAAAATGGCCAAAAACCACCCCTACGATGGAAGAATGAAAAGAGAGAAAAGTTTAGAGGAGGGGAAGAAGATTTGTGTTAATACTTAAATGATTGTAATTACCGACATGTGTTTTGATATGTTTAGAAATGGTAAGGTGGTTAAGGATGGAAAAATGTGTTTAGAAAAAGAACTTTTTGAGAAAAGCTGCAGTAATAAAGAATAATAATTATGCAATAAAGAATAATATTTAAAATAAGGTGGTTAGAAAATGAAAAATATTTAATAGAACATTATTTTAAATATATATATATATATATAGGGGACGACTCAAGTGAGAACACTTGGTTATTATGAGAAATGAGAACAATAAATCACGACCATTAAATTTTGATTTTGTTGATTTTAATGGATTGGATTGGTTTTTCTTTATAATAAATATTAAGGATCATAGAAAGAGAAATCAATCCAGTCCATTAAAATCAACAAAATCAAAATTTAATGGTCGTAATTTATTTTCTCATTTCTCATAATAACCAAGTGTTCTCACTTGAGTCGTCCCCATATATATATATATATATATATATATATATATATATATATATATATATATATATATATATATATATATATATATATATATATATATATATGGCCGGCTCGGTAGCTATATGTATAAAACTTGGTTTACAACATATATTAATATAGAAATTTATCTCTTTAATGTTTACCAACGTGGATGTGGGATAAGTATAGCTATATACTATTACAACTAGTTACTACTAGTACATGATTTGGGTAGAAAAAAAATGAATCTTTATATATTACACTCAACTTTTATCATCATGCGTGTAGAATAAAAAATTTGATTTCATTTTGATTGACATATGATAAGTTAAAAACTGCATAATAACAGCAAGTATTAGTTTATTTGAATTATAGTGAATTTTTTTAATCTGAATCTTAATTTTATTATTATTATTATTATTATTATTATTATTATTATTATTATTATTATTATTATTATTATTATTATTATTATTATTACTAATTAATTACTAATACATATAATAGAAAGCTACCTAACACTATTAAACTATAAGTGCATAAAATGAATGTAAAATATAAAATGAACAACTATATTATATTTCATTTATTTCTCGATTTTTTATAATTATAATAATTAAAATTTCACTATTTTTATATTTTATCAAACATCAAGTATATTAATTAAAATTTAAAAAATGAAAAATTTGATATTAAAAGAAATTGGATTAATACCACTTACCTTTTGT